>NC_053393.1:545753122-546053122 GCF_905171765.1 Bufo bufo | reverse complement strand
ACACCAGAGCCGACAGGGGCCCGTTCCAGGCAACCGGAGATGGATAAATACCTCAAGAAACAGTCCAGGACTCCTGCTGCTGAAACAACCAGGAGGGCGCGGCAGCTCTCTGAAGCAGAGGAAGGTTCTGAGGCAGGAAGCACTTCTGATGTTTCTGATTGCAGACCACTGCGAACAAACTCCTCACTCTCCAAAACAGATCTCAGGGACATCCTGGAATCTGCTCTTGCACCTCTTAAAAAGGACTTGGAGGAGATAAAAGGAGACCTGCGGCAAATTGGGAATCGTGTGGAGTCCCTGGAGCTAGCACAGGAAGCCATCCTGGTGCATGAGGGTAAGACCCGTGCAGCCCTGCAAACCCACAGAGACTTGCTAAACGACGCGCTGATGCGCATAGAGGATCAGGAGAACCGGAGCCGGCGGCGAAATATTCGCATCCGCGGCCTACCCGAAAATATTGCGATTGACGCGCTTCATTCAGTTGCATGCAAAATTTTCTCCTCCCTGCTGGGAGCTGAGAGAGCAGCTCCGATTGTGATCGAGCGCATCCACAGGGCCTTAAGGCCCAAGCCAAAACCTGGTGAGCCACCGCGGGATGTTGTTTGCGGCATATTAAGCTACGTGGACACTGCTGCACTGCTCAAGGCGGGAAGGGAGGCCGACCGCATCATGTATGGTGAGACCCCAGTCCTATTCTTTCAGGATCTGGCCCCCTCCACCTTAGCCAAGAGGCGCATCGTGAAGCCGCTCCTAGAGGCCCTTAAAGCCACAGCTACGCCATTCCGATGGCTCTATCCCTTCGGTCTGGCCATCTTGAAAAACGGGAGGCAGTATACGGTGCGGACCCCGGGTGACCTGAAAGCTATTTGGGGCCCTCTTGGGATTGAACCCATCACAGTTCCCTCGTGGATGCCGGCTGATCAAGGGGATCCCCTGCCTACCCCTCCGGGTATAGATTCGTGGCAGCAAGTTTCACCTTCCAGAGCTGGGAAACAAGGAAAAGGCCGGTCGCAAGCACCTGTTACCTGACTCTGTTCCGGGAGGCGCTGAAGGCGCTTTTGTTCACTCTTCACTGAGTTCAATGTTCTGTGACTTTGCTGGGTCCCAGGACGTAGGAACTCTGTCTGGCTCTGTCTGAGCTGAATCTTCATCGTTTGTCCATAGGTTTTGGACTTATTTTAGGTCTTGGCCCACTGCCCCGTTCTCATGGGTTTTGGGCCTGACCCTATGCTTTACTACCTTGCCTGCATGAGATGCGGGTTACGAGCTGTGCATTAGAGCACTGAATGCACTGTTAGTTATGCGGGGGTTATATGTCTGCACTGTTGTCAGTTATGTTACTGATTATGTCCTCTCCCTCACCCCCGGTGGCCCCACAGGAGCCCCCCTCTGATAGATCCCGGCTGTCCGCCGCTATGAAAAAGGATCTCCATTGTGTCAGATGCTGGGTGGGGTCACGTGCTCCCTGTCCATGGGGAGACATTCTTTGTTATTTGGGTTGTGTTACTGTCTCATTTGTTATGTCTTTTATTTTTATTTTGACTTTCCCTTTGTCCTCCTTCCTCCCTTTCTTCTCCTTACTCCGTCCGTGGCTTTCCAGACTGGATGTCCTCTTGCTCAGGGGCCGACAGGCCTCCTCTGTCTTCACTATGGCCTCTGTTGTAGTTGCCTCACTGAATGCCAAGGGTCTGAACGAGCCATGTAAGCGGTCTCAGGTGCTCTCCTTGTTACTGAAAGATGAAGCCTCTGTTGTATTCCTCCAAGAAACTCATTTTAAATCAGGGAAGATCCCGAAATTGTCCCAAAACGCATTCTCACAATGGTTCCATAGCTCTTTTGCCTCGGCTAGCAGGGGTGTCAGCGTGGCCGTCCACAAGCGCCTACCCTTCAAACACTCCGCTGTCCTTGCGGACACTGATGGTCGCTTCTTATTCGTTAAGGGGCACATCGCTGACGCGCCTGTTACCCTGGCTAATTTATATGCCCCTAATAGAGGTCAGATCCCCTGGCTCGTTCGGACTCTTGAGCAATTACAGGCTTTTAGTGAGGGCATGCTTATACTAGGAGGTGACTTTAATGTGACTATGGAGCCTGGCCTTGACTCGTCCTCTCAGAGATCTGAGTTATCCCACAAACTTCTACGACGTCTGAAGACTGCGCTGAAGAAGTTGCGGGTTATTGATGTGTGGCGCACTATGCATCCCTCTGGTAGGGATTACACGTTTTATTCAAACGCTAAAAAATCCTTCCATAGGTTGGACTACTTGTTTTTATCCTCCCCCCATATTTCTCAGGTGGTAGACACGAGGATTGGGAACATTACGCTTTCTGATCACGCCCCAGTATTTCTCCGAGTGTCTATGACAGCTCTTCCTAAACGAGAGAGAACATGGCGTCTTAATGACACATTGATCTCCGACCCTACCAATGCAGCTAGAATCTCCCGGATTATGTCTGAATTCTTCTCTCTTAATGCGGCGGGCGACCCTCCTCCCTCCCCCTCCATCTTGTGGGAGACTCATAAGGCGGTGGTTAGAGGAGAATTAATTTCCCTGGGCTCGCATGTTAAAAAGTTGCGCTCCAAGGCTGTGGATGACCTGTTGTCCCGCATAGCGAGTCTTGAACTGACCCATAAGCAAACCCAGGCTCAGGCTGTGGCTGCTGAATTAGCGGAGGCCAGGACGGGACTGAAAAACTTGCTCAACGCCAAATCAGCGAAACTTATATTCCGCTCCAGGTTTAAAGCTTATGCTCATGGGAACAAAGGGAATAAACTGATGTCTGCCATGGCTAAGCAACGCCACGCGGATTCATTTATCCCTGCTATTCTAGATGTGAAAGGCAATAAGCACAAGTCGACTCACGATATAGCGAAAGCGTTTAGTGCTTTCTATGCGGATCTATATAACCTCCCCACTCCAGACCGTCCTGGTTCAGCCTCTATTGAGCAAGCCACGGATGAGTTCCTGTCCACTCTGAAGCTGCCCTCTGTTAGTCCCCTACAAGCTTCCCAACTAGTCGCCCCTGTATCAAGAGAGGAAATTGGCAAGGTCCTTTCCTCCATTCCTTCAGGTAAAAGTCCTGGCCCGGATGGACTCCCTATATCGTATTACAAGACCTTCAAAGACGTTTTGACTCCTCATTTTCAGGCACTCTGTAATTTCCTCCTGTCTGGAGGCTCTCTACCCCCCCACATAACTATAATCCATAAAGAAAACAAAGACCCCCTCCACTGTGGCAGTTATCGCCCGATTTCACTGCTAAATGCGGATGTCAAGTGGTGGGCCAAGATTCTGGCACAGCGAATACAGCTGATCCTGCCGGGTCTTATTGATAGCGAGCAAGTGGGGTTTGTGCGTGGCAGACAGGGCTGTGAAAACACGATACGTTTGCTCCATCTTATGGATTGGGCTAGAAGCTCCTCTGCGCCTCTGGCTTTGCTGAGCACGGACGCGGAGAAGGCCTTCGACAGGGTCGGTTGGCATTATATGTCGCGGGCCCTGTCGAGGTTTGGTTTCCCAGATTCGTTTATATCTGCGATCTTCACTCTGTACTCAGCCCCGTCTGCCAAACTCAAAATAAATGGTACGCTTTCTCCCTCCTTTTCCATATCCAATGGGACGAGGCAGGGGTGCCCCCTCTCCCCATCTCTGTTTGTCATAGTGATGGAGACTTTGCTGTGTAAGATCCGGCAGGATCCTGCGGTTAGGGGCTTGACCATTGATTCTCGGACCCACTTGACAGCCGCATTTGCAGATGACCTACTTATCATGACCTCCAATCCCAAAACATCCTTCCCTAGGCTTTTGTCTCTTTTTGAGGAGTTTGGCTATGTGTCAAACTTTAAAATCAACTATAGCAAGTCAATGGCCCTAAACGTTACTTGTCCAGAATCGGTTAAAGAGGCCCTTCAGATTACTACCCCCTTTCACTGGGCTACTAAAGACATAGTATTTTTGGGAGTGCACGTCCCGGCTCAGGCGAAGGACTTATTTGCTCTGAATTATGCCCCCTTATTGTCCTCAGTTAGGAAGCAGCTGCACTCTATTAGACTGCCGTTTATTTCCTGGTGTGGCAAGAGGAACTACCTCAAGACCTTTATAGCTCCTAAATTTTTGTACCTTCTGCAGGTGTTGCCTATCTGGCTGCCGCACTCATTTTTTGTAGACATCCGCAGAGTTTTCTCCCTCTTTTTGTGGGGAAGTAAACCCTCCAGAATTGCTTATTCGGTGCTGACCAGAGAGAGGAGGTTTGGCAGCTTTGGTCTGCCCGACATACGTTCCTACTATGTGGCCTTTCAACTATTTAGAGGTCTATCCCTCCTCAATAGCACTTATAGTGCTCCATATGTGTGTCTTGAGCGTTCTCTGCTCTCCACTAGAATGAAGCGGATTCTCTGGGGGCTGTCCCCTTGTTCTCCGGGTAGTTCCTCTTTGCCACTCCTATGGAAGGGTATGTTTGTTGAGTGGGCCAAGCAGTTTAAGGATAGAACACTTGAGTTTCCCATACCGGGTACTCCGCTTTCCTCTTTACAGTTTTATGTCCATCCGGAAGCCGAGAAGCCCTCAGGTATCTGGCCTCTTTTGGCCGAGATCCCTTTAAGTGAGATTAGGTCCCCGGATGGGTCCCTGGATTGGTCCACGGTCTTGAATGACCCTAAAGTCAAAAAAGCTTCCTTCCTACAGAGTTTTGCCCTGCAGAAGGAAATTAAGATGATTAAGCTACCACCCCCCACCACCTCTGGAACCCCCTCTTGGCTGTCTAAGAGACTATCAGATGCCCGTAGGATCCCTAAACCGCTGTCTACCATATATAAGGAGTTACTCTCAGCCTCCCCTCCTGAGCTACATTTCCTTTCTTCATGGGAAAGGGAATTGTCCATCCACCTTACAGACCCGGAAAGGGCTTTTGTCCTTACACACTCTCACGGCTTTAGCCGCTGTATTAAGGTACAAGAAAACTCGTATAAGCTGCTTACGAGATGGTACAAGTCCCCGGAGTTCTTGCATAGGCTTAATGCAGATTTCCCAAGTGAGTGCTGGAGGTGTAGAAAAGACGTAGGCTCTCTGTCACACATTTGGTGGCACTGTGAAAAGATTAAAGCGTTCTGGACCAGTATAGAAGCTCTGATAAATGAGGTGTGTGCTAAGCAGGTTAAGCTGGATCCTAAACTGATTCTGCTTTGGTGCCCTAATGACTCGCTTTCCCCCTGTAGATCTGATCTTCCTACTATGCTCATCACGGCGGCGAGACTGCTCATCCCGCTGCTTTGGAAGGATACTGAACCTCCCACTGTTTCGATGTGGAGGGATAAGGTGGATCAGATCTACAGGTTTGAAGAGCTGGCCCACTGGGAATCTTGCACGCGTTCCCGCTTTCTGAAAATCTGGTCGCCCTGGAAGACATATAGGAAGTTCCCCTGACGGAGTTGGGGAAAACTCCCCTACCCCCCCCCCCCCCTTTCCTTTCCCTGCCTTTCCCTCTCTTTTCCTCTTATTTGTGTTATATTTTTATTGTCTGTCACATTTGATGTATTATGTTGTACAACATGTGTTGCACTGACATGCATTTGTAGTCACTTCCATGACCGATTTGTGACTTTGCCTTACCAGTGATGCTACGATGGTTTGTGATCGATTGATATGCCTTACTTACTTTGAATAAAAACAAATTTGGTTAAGAATATAACTACTATAATGCTGCCTCCTATGTACAAGAATATAACTACTATAATACTGCCTCCTATGTACAAGAATATAACTACTATAATACTGCCTCCTATGTACAAGAATATACTACTATAATACTACCTCCTATGTACAAGAATATAACTACTATAATACTGCTCCTATGTACAAGAATATAACTACTATAATACTGCTCCTATGTACAAGAATATAACTACTATAATACTGCTCCTATGTACAAGAATATAACTACTATAATACTGCCCCTATGTACAAGAATATAACTACTATAATACTGCTCCTATGTACAAGAATATAACTACCATAATACTGCTCCTATGTACAAGAATATAACTAATATAATACTGCCTCCTATGTACAAGAATATAACTACTATAATACTGCTTCTATGTAGAAGAATATAACTATTATAATACTGCTCTTATATACAAGAGTATAACTACTATAATACTGCTCCTATGTATGAGAATATAACTACTATAATGCTGCTTCTATGTAGAAGAATATAACTACTATAATACTGCTCCTATGTACAAGAATATAACTACTATAATACTGCTCCTATGTACAAGAATATAACTACTATAATACTGCTCCTATGTACAAGAATATAACTACTATAATACTGCTCCTATGTACAAGAATATAACTACTATAATACTGCTCCTATGTACAAGAATATAACTACTATAATACTGCCTCCTATGTACAAGAATATAACTACTATAATACTGCCTCCTATGTACAAGAATATAACTACTATAATACTGCTCCTATGTACATGAATATAACTACTATAATACTGCTCCTGTGTACAAGAATATAACTACTATAATACTGCTCCTATGTACAAGAATATAACTACTATAATACTGCTCCTATGTACAAGAATATAACTACTATAATGCTGCTTCTATGTAGAAGAATATAACTACTATAATACTGCCTCCTATGTGCAAGAATATAACTACTATAATACTGCCTCCTATGTACAAGAATATAACTGCTATAATACTTCTCCTATGTACAAGAATACAACTACTATAATACTGCTCCTATGTACAAGAATATAACTGCTATAATACTGATCCTATGTACAAGAATATAACTACTATAATACTGCTCCTATGTACAAGAATATAGCTACTATAATACTGCCTCCTATGTATAGGAATATAACTACTATAATACTGCTCCTATGTACAAGAATATAACTACTATAATGCTGCTTCTATGTAGAAGAATATAACTACTATAACACTGCTCCTATGTAAAAGAGTATATCTACTATTATACTAGAAATACCTATAGATGGGGACAGACAAGGACAGTTAGCCCTAACCTAAAACTCAGCCCGCTTTTTCTAACTACTTGCAGTATAAGCCCTATTTGGCAAAACCGCAACTGGACGATGGCCCCTACTCTAAATAAATGCAGAGACAGACAAACAAACACTAAAGCAGAGTCATACGGAAATAGTTCAGAACCACACGGGCTATGCAGTACCAAATTTGAGACAGAGTGTGGTCAGTAGCCAAGCCAAGGTGAGAAGCACAGAGGAATCGGTTTGCAAATGCAGGAACAGGGAACAAGAAACCTAGCTAGTGAGCCAAACAAGACTATAACTGGCACTGGTGTATGGTGAGGATGGTCCCTGGTTCAGAACCCAATAGGTCTATGACTCGCCACTGCATTAGTCAGAAGCACTAGTACATAGTAATAGAGAAGCTGAGCTCAATGCTAATCTCCTCCAGCACGCACCGGCTGCAGGGAGAAACAGAGCATCCTGTGTCACATCACCAGGGGGCTGGATCAAGACAAGTTCTCCCAGAGTAAAGTCCGGACCTAAGGAACACTTTTTGTTGGCCTGTTCAAAACTGGATACTTTGAGACTGGGCCAAAACTGTGCACAGATCATTCACGATAGCATCCACCACAGGACTCACAGTGCTTAACCCCAAAACTGATGAAAAACGCTGAATAAAACCATAATTACAATAACGAGGTGAAGCACCTCTGGAGGAGATGACATGATTGTTGATCGCAAACTCCACTAGGGACAAAACCTCTTCCCCTTGTTCTGACAATCAAACACAAAGCATTTCAAAAACTGCTCCAGTACCTGTTTGACCCTTTCAGTTTGTCCATTTGTCTCAGGATGGAACGCGGATGAGAAGGACAGGTTGTTCTTCAGTGTCTTACTAAATTCTCTTCAGAATCTCGAGACGAACTGAACTCTTCTATCTGACACAATGGACTCGGGTATCTCATGTAATTTGAGAATACTGTTGACAAACAAGATAGCTAGTTTTTAGCTAAAAATTTTTTATCGGAATAAGGTGACGCATTTTAGGGAACCTCTCAATGACCACGCAGACAACCATCTTCCTCCGGCAGGGCAGAAGGTCAGTAATGAAATCCATTGAGATGTGGGTCCAAGGTCTCTGTGGAATGGGCAAGGGGCAAAGTTGGCCTGCAGGATGTCTGCCGGGTACCTTGGCCCTTGCGCAAATATCACATGCTGAGACAACCACATCTCGTGACCAAGTTGGCCACCAGTAGGCTCTGGAGACCAGATGTTTAGTCTCAGCAATTCCCGGATAACCTGCAAGTACAGAGCAATCAGATTCCTCCAAAGATTTAAGGTGAAGATTTAGAGGAACAAACAATTTACCAGTGGAAAGATTACTGGGAGCCAAATCCTGACAACATCGTATTTCAGAGGCGAGATCAGGATTAACGGGAGCAATGACAACACCAGGAGGAAGAATGTTACCATGTATCAGTATTGATAAAATCACAAGTACCAAAACTACGTGATAAAGCATCTGCTTTCACATTACCGGACCCAAGACCCTAAGTAACAATAAAATTAAACGGGGTGAAGAACAAGGCCCAATGTGCTTCTCAAGGATTCAAGCACTAAGCAGTATCCAGATATGTCAGGTTCTTATGATCCGTAAGTACAATGATCTGGTGGTGAGCCCCTTCTAAGAAATGCCGCCATTCCTCAAAGGCCCATTTGATAGCCAGCAATTCCCAATTACCAATGTTCGTAGTTCCTCTCTGTGGAGGAATATTATTGTGAGAACAATGCACATGGCTGAAGATTCATTTAGGAAGATGACCCCTGAGACAGTATTGCACCCACCCTTACCTCAGAAGCTTCCACCTCAACAATGAAAGGTTTGGTGACATCAGGTTGAATAAATACGAGTGCGTGAATAAACTTTTCTTTCAGTGTTTCCAAGCCAGACAGAGCATCAGGGGACCAATGGAAAAAGATCTGCGCCTTCCTGGGTAAATCAGTCAAAGGCTTGGCAATAACTGAAACATTTTTAACACATTTTCTATAATAGTTAATAGGTAATAAGGAATCGGTGAAGAGAAAACAATTAACTATGGCTTGTACTTTAGTGGTGTCCATACAGAAACTTTAGGGTGACAGGATATAAGCCAGGAAGAAAAGTTCTCTTACACTAAATTGACATTTACTTAGCTTAGCAAACAGTCTATGGTCCCTCAATTTTTGGAGGACCTTTCTTGCATATATAACATGAGAAGACCAGTCGGGAGAAAATAATCTAAATATTGTTGAGATACACAACAACAAAGTGACCCAGGAACTCTCCGAAAATATCGTTTATGAGATTTTGAAACACAGCGGAGGCATTACACAGCCCAAATGGCATCAAAAGGTATTCAAAAGCCCTTCAGGGGTATTGAACTCTGTTTTACATTCATCCCCCTCCTGTATTCCAATCAAATTGTAGGCAATCAATTTTAGTTAACCACTAAGCCCCAACAATTTGATTGAGCAGATCAGGAATCCACCGTCTTTTTACTCACAAAAAAAAAGAATCCAGCTCCCATGGAAGATACAGACTGTCGAATATGCATTTTTTTCAGATTATCCCGAATATAATCTCTCATGGCCTGCTTTTCAGGCCCAGAAAGATTAAAAAATTTGGCTTTTGGGAAGTTTAGCACCAGGGACAAGTTAAATGGAGCAATCATACACGCAATGAGAGACCAAGACTTCAGAGGCCTTTTTGGTAAATCACATCCTGAAATTCCTTTATGAACTCAGGTTGTGGTCATTCCTCTAGTTTAAGATCAGAGAGTTGGATAGAGAAACAATGATTAGAGCAGTGTGGACCCCAGTTTACTAATTCCCTAAAACTCCAAATAAAGACAGGACTATACACCCTCAACCAGGGTACTCCCAAGATGACATCAGCAGAGAACTTTTTCATGACATATAACGAATACTTTTCAGAAAGAATAGACCTAATCTTCCTAACCAATTCAGAGGTTCTATACTCAATAAACTAAGGGAATAGTATCCACCTCAGAAACCGGAATAGGTCCAGGTAGTCTACGTACTACGAGACCCAAGGCTGACACAAAATTTAAATTAACAAAATTTGCTGCAGTCCCCAAATCCACAAAAGCTAAACCAGAAACAGGCTTTCCTTGTAAAGACAGATTAACTGGCAGTAGAACCCTATCAGTCTTTTCGGGAAATACCTGTGTGTCTGAGTGAGCATCACTCAGGTGCTGAAGTTTTCCGCCTTCGGCCTAGAAGGACAGCATCGCAGTTGATGTGCAGGACTGCCACAGTAGAAGCAAAGGCCATTCTTCAGGCGGTGTTCCTTACATTGCTGAGAAGACATGATAATCACTTGCATGGGCTCCTTGGACTCCACTGGTGCTTTGGACACAGAGGCTTGAGGAACAGAAGGAAAAGAAGAAGGATGGACAAGGAAAGATTTTCCCGCTTACGTTCCCTAAGACATCTGTCAAATCGAATAGCTAAAGATATAGCCTTGTCTTGGGATCCTAGGGTAGGTTGACTAACACAAGTCTGTAATGGTGGCCAGAAAAAAGTTGAAGAAGCCTCAACTACAATATCGTCATAAGAAATGTTGGCTCGAGTTTGCAAAAAAGTACGAACAGTGGACAGTAGAAGATTGGATTTGGAGCGATGAGATGAAAGTCAATAGACTGGGCTCTGATGGGTGCAAATGGGTCTGGAAGAAACAAGGGAAAAGGGGGCTAATGGTTGAGAAATTGAAGGAACTGTCAGGTTCGGTGGAGGAAGCCTGATAATATGGGGTTGTTTTACAGCCAAAGGCGTTGGATACTTGACCAGGATCGATGGTGGTCTCATTGCTAAGCTCTATGTGAGTATCCTACAAGATGAGTTACTTCGTACACTCTAGAACTATGGGTATGAAAAGGAAGATGTAGTGTTCCAGCAGAACAACGATCCGAAGCATACATCAAGATTGGCGAAGAAATGGTTCTATGACAATGAAGTAGAGGTGCTGGATTGGCCCCACAGTCCCCAGACCTCAACCCAATCGAACACTTGTGGGTAAAGTTGAAGAAAAAGCTGTATTCATACCCAAGTGAGTCGACCAGTATGCACGAACTTTGGGAACGCGTAGAAGAGACCTAGGAACAGATTTCGGTCAAGACATGCTTGAATCTGATGGAGAGCGTGCCCAGAAGAATTCAGGCAGTGCTGAAAGCCAAAGGTGGATTTACAAAATAATAACAAAATAATAAAAATGTAATTTAGAATTTTAGAAGCAAAACAATAACAATGCAGTTACATGACAGGAATCTGCAGAACTAATCATATGCTAAATAGCTTCAAGTTCAATTTATGTATGAGATAGCCAAGAGGATTGCTGTAAAATGATGGGAGTCTCAGGTTCCAAGCTGTAGTGGATGGTGAGATATGGAGCCTGAAAGTCAAAAGTTCAAAACATTGTCACCCTTTTGCTCGTCAGTGTTTATAGACAGGGCTGTGTCTTTCCAAATCATGTCCAGTCTCAGAATTTGCTACAGGTGACTCTGATCCAGGTGTAGAAACATCTCAAAGATGATCGAGAGAAATGAGAGGCCCCAGAGCAAAAAGTGTCATAGCAAAGGGGCAAAATTTTAGTTTTTCCTTTTTAATAAATTTGCAAACATTCATAACATTCTGTTCACTTTCTCATTATGGGGCATTGAGAGCAGAATGATGGTGGAAACACAAGGAGCAACATAACAAAGTCTGAAAAAGTGAAAGGGTCTAAAGACTTTATCATTGCACTGTATTTGCTAGCTACAGATAAGATAACGTCTACAATCTCCACAGCAAATATAAATACAATGTAGTCACAAGCATTTGGTAAGATACTGTGTTTGGTGTGTCTAGAGGGAACATTCACACCTGAGTCCTGGTGACTGACCTCAATGATGTGTAGGACAGGGATCTTATGTATATATAGATAAATGGTCTCCAAAGTGTTAAACCATGAGGCCACATGATTATTTACGTAGACACATTTTCAGGAGACGTATATGACACAACTCTACTAGATTATTATGTAGAAAAATAATGTTGTCATATAGAAACCATTAGCATGCAAGTCATCTGCTTATAACAGATCCTTATGTGTCAAGGAGGGGGATTTCAAGGAGATTTTAGCTTTTAATGAACCAATAAAACCCACAGCCCCCTCATAGAAGTAACCTTTCTGCTGACAAAGAACTAACGAAAGACAGAAAGTAGTAATATCAGATCTGTCAACAGCAGTTAACCTACTTATTAACCTACTTTATTTTGCATTGTGCAAAGTAAAAACAAAACAATATCTTCATTTGTCACAGTTTCTCTTACCTGCAATGTCTAGGTCCACTTTATAATTGACCAAGTGTGTATGGAGGTTCCCCAGGACATGGCTTTGGACCCTGTTTCCAGACTGGAGGCCATCAGGAGTGAAAAAGGTGGCATGGATGTACCCCGTGGCGCTCACCTTAACTTCTATGACTCCATTTTGGTAGAACAGAAAGTCCCAGATATAGTCATAGTTATAGACGGTGGACGTTGTCCTCACCACCAGGACTTGGTTTTCCACCCCGGCATAGAAATTGTAACCCCCATTGTAGGTGCTGTCAAAATGTCTCCGTAAGGGTATCCCTGTGGGCTGCTCAAAGATGCACAATGCATTCTTATATCGCAATGGTTTGTCCGTGTCGTAATAATTGTAGAGATCCTGATAGGTGGCCCCCTCAGGGCAGTCGATTCCTTTTGCCAGCTCGTAATGTACTGTCCCCATCCCCCAACCGGAGTCGATGTACTTTGTTTGCATACCAGCGGGCGTGGCCCCACTATAGAAAGCTATGGCCTCCTGTATGCTCACCTCGTAGGCTATCCTTTCATTATTATACTGGATATCAAATATCTGGAGGCCAGCCGATGGACGGATCCGGTAAGCAAAGCTCCAGCCGGTGTACTCCACATAGTTGCTCAGCACTCGGTAACGTTTTCCTTGGGGTTCACATGTTTTTGGACCATGAATATCTGTTTTTGTCTTATATTCTCCACGGGGCATGAAGGTGGAATAAGGATCTTGACTGTCATCTGATAGCTGTAGCTTAGACAGTTCATTCTTCTCATACTTATGGACTAGCTCCTTGACACTATCAAAGTATTGGCCGTTATACCAGATCTTCTCTATGGTCCACTCTTTAGGGTTGAGGGAGCGATGATTGAGGAGGATCTCAACTCCAATGGGGTGGAGAAAGAACCCTTCTACGAATTTTTGGAGTATCAACCATGAGCGACGTTCTCCAGAATTCAAGCCCCGAGGGGCAATGTCTGTGAAGCTAAGACAACGTGATGAGCAGTTGTAGAAGGAGAAACCGGAGGTCTCCAGTAAGATGTGGTTTAACTCCTTGGTGAACTCCATCAGACGTTTTTGGATTTTCTCATACTCCATATAAGTCATAGGCCGCGACTCAAATCTTATGAATTTGTTCATTTTAGAGGTTACTGGCCGGTAATAATATGGGTGAGGGAGGGGGCCAACAATATATTCAGTGACGTTTGGTTGGGCCTGGTCCCCATAGAAGATGACCACTTTGGCCTCTCTTTGAGGTTTAGGGCCATTATTATCTAAAAAGTTCAGGACACTCCGCTTCTTCGGCAAGTTGAGCTCCATCATGAAGATTGAGTTTTTGCCAAAGTAACTTCTGATCGGGACTAGGTTCAGCTGTTCATGGTCCGTGAGGAAAGTCTGAACTGAGGTCATCTCCTCTGAAGTCAGGTCTGAGAAGACAGATGCCATATATCGACCCTTAGAAGATGATTTTGAGAAGTGGGCGACTCTTACAACAGACATTAAGATCAGCAACTGTAGGAGAGCTTTCAGGTCCATTGTGGTGTCCGTGGAAAGTCTGCAAAATGGAACGAGGCAGAAATATAATTAAAATTTTATGTAAATCCAAAGAAACTTGATGTTAAAGGGGCTGTCTCACCTCAGATATTGGTTTCATATTGCTCTGGGACCTGCTTCTATCCTCAGAATGGGACTCCCGTAGTGAATGGTGGACAGCTGCGCATGCTCGGCTATTTCCAGCAGTCTCAAAGAAGTGAATGCAGTGGTGGCTGCATCTGCACAGTGCACTCTTTATTCATTTCTATGGGACTTCCAGAAAATAGCTGAGTGTGGCCCATAGAACTGAATGGAGGGTACACCACACATCCGCGGTTCGCTCTTGTTCACTTTGGGGCCCTGTTCTCCAGAATGGTGTGTGTTGGTGCAGGTGGGACCCTCACCTATCTGACATTGCTAGCATATTCAATGTCTGAGGTGGAACAACCCCTTTAAAAACATTAATATACACAATTCTAGAACTGTCTTCCAAACAATATACTTGTCCTGTAGGACACTGGAACTATAATCCAATGCAAAAGTTATTGCACCCCTAATTAGAAATTAATGCAACCTTTACCATTACTCTTAATTTTCTGAATTTTCTATAGTTCACATCATAAAAAAATTTAAATATAAAATGTTCAACTGTATATCCTATCCCCATTACTTTCTATGTGGGCTTGGTTTTTGCATTACATGCACCTTTTGATTAACTTTTTCCAGGAGAAAATAAAAAAACAAAAAAAGAAATTATAAATCATGTTACCTCCTCATTCTATTTGTTGTTTTATTTGTGGCTTTGCAACTTTTTGGGCTTATTTGTACAAACATTTGCCAACAATTTTTAATTTTTATTCCACTCATTTCAGTGGGTGGAGAAATGGACATGATTAGCCTTTTGAGCTGATTTTTTTTTTTTTTTTTTTTAAGTCTCAAAAATTGTCTCAATCTTACTCCATTAAAGGGGCAGCATAGTGTAATATGTCTCCAAATATAAAATATTTATGTTTGAAAAATATATCAACTTGATTTGGTAATCCTCTCCAAATCTAGTGTATGCTTATTTGGAATGAAGAACCCCTGGAGGACTCATCACCAGGATTCAACAAGAGTTATATAAAAAATGAATAATGCGATTTTTTTTTTCAGTCTTCATAAGAGTTGATTACTTACAGAAATAGTTTAGGAAAAGTCTTAATCTATTGTCCATGAGTGTCACGAGGGTGTCAAGAGCCACGTCTGACTCCGTTATACCCGGGGTCAGGAAGTCGCAGCGGGTGGCTGCGCGCTCTATGTCTAAAGATAGTGCTGTTTCTTAATGGTAGCTTTCTGGGTTTGCCTTGCAACCCTTTTTGGCTCACTCAGGGATCCGTAGCTTCTCCTCCTCAGCTGTTTCTTGTCCAGCACTCCCAACCTCCTTATATTCCCCTCTCCCACTTCTCTGGTTGCCAGATATAGAGCTTCCTGCCTGGACTTCTATACTGACCCACTGGAGCTGTGTTGCTGCGTTCTCTGGTTGTTGTTCCAGAACGTTACCCTCCGGATCCCTGTTGGGCTTTTGTTGTCTTCTGTTGTCGCCCACCTGGGATTATATGTTTTGTCTGTATTGTCTGTCCTCTCCTTGGTGTTTTCCTTTAGTGTTAGTGGTGCGGACTAGTGTCCCCACCGCCCTATTCACTACTTAGGGCTCATCTCGGGGAAAGCCAGGGTTTAGGCACATGATCGGCGTACGGGTGAGGAACCCGTCTAGGGACGTCAGGGCAGTCAGGTGCCAGCCTCAAGGTGAGTTAGGGGTCACCACCTTTCCCTCTCCCTTGGACAGGGTATTCCCTTTTCCCTCCCTTTGCATCACGTATGTGATCGGCACGCCGGTCATGATATTATATCTGGCCCTTATTTTGTGTAGGTAGAAAGAAAAAAAACAAAAAAAAAACCTTTTTCTTTCTGCCTATTTAGAATCCAGTATGGATCCTATTGCTGCTTTGTCAAAGCAACTTCAAGGCCTGTCTTTGGAGGTGGCAGGATTGCAGGCGTCGGTCCTCCAGCAACAGCAGGGAAGGGGCAAATTTGTGATGTTCCGTGAGGCCTGTAAGTTATATTTTAAGCTGCGCCCTTACTCCTCTGGTAATGAAGAACAGCGGGTGGGGATTGTTACTTCCCTGCTTCAGGGGGACCCGCAATCCTGGGCGTTCTCTTTACCCACTCATTCCCAGGCTCTCCGGTCAGTGGATGAATTTTTTGGGGCCTTGGGTCTCATATATGATGACCCTGACCGAGTCGCCCTGGCTGAGTCGAAATTACGGAGACTCCTGCAGGGAGAGCGGCCAGTAGAGGAGTATTGCTCAGAGTTCGGTAGGTGGGCTACGGATACCCAGTGGAACGACCCGGCTCTCAGGAGTCAGTTCTGCTATGGGTTATCCGAAAGGGTTAAGGATGCGCTTGCGCTGTATGAGACCCCCTTTTCTCTTGATGCTGTTATGCCCCTTTCTATCAGAATAGATAGACGTCTTAGGGACAGATTGAAAAATCCGGAGCAATTGGTAACCCCTCCCAAGCAGCAGTTAGTCTGTACGGACCTAGACGAGCCTATGCAGCTAGGAGGAACTACTCGTCAGGTCCGTCCTCCTAAGGCTCGCCGTAGGCGTGGGGTTTGTTTTTTCTGTGGGGAGAGGGGTCATTTCATTAATGTCTGTCCTTCTTTCCTCAAAAACAAAAGACCGTCGGAAAACTACTAACCCCAGGCTGTGTGGAGGATGTCAGCCGGGGGGTATACGTTTCCTCCATACCAATATCTCAATTTGTATTGCCAGCAGTTGTTGTTTTTGGTGTTAAGACGGAGACTATTTCTTTCTTTCTAGACAGTGGAGCAGGAGTAAATTTGATAGATGCCCATTTTGCCCACACTATGGGTTTGTCTATCTGTACGCTACAGAGACCTATTCCCATATTCGCTATTGATTCTGCTCCTCTGTCTCAGAGAAACCTCACTCACATTGTCCATAACTTACACCTTCGGGTAGGGGACCACCATAACGAGTGTCTATCATGTTACGTTCTGGAGGGGCTTCCCTCTCCTGTGGTATTGGGTCTTCCCTGGTAGGTAGCGCACAATCCAGTGGTGGATTGGCAGGCCAGGGAGATATTGGAGTGGAGTGAGCATTGCAGAGAAAATTGCTTAAATAGCAATTGCTTAGTCGCCTCCATAGCTACTCTACCTACATTTGTTTCGGACTTTGAGGACGTTTTTTCTGAAAAGGGTCGTCAGAAGTTACCACCTCACCGTCCTTATGATTGCCCGGTTAACCTAATTCCCGATGCAAAATTACCCAAGACCAGGTTATATAATCTTTCGGGTCCCGAGAGACAAGCCATGAAAGATTATATCTCCGAGAGCTTGGCTAAGGGACACATCAGACCCTCTTCATCACCCGTGGCTGCAGGGTTTTTCTTTGTTAAAAAGAAAGATGGGGGCCTGCGTCCTTGCCTAGATTTCCGCGAACTAAACCAGATAACCATCCGAGACCCATACCCTCTTCCTCTCATTCCTGACCTGTTTAATCAGATTGCGGGTGCTAGGTGGTTCTCCATACTTGATCTTAGGGGGGCCTACAATCTGATTCGTATCAAGGAAGGGGATGAGTGGAAGACAGCCTTTAACACCCCTGAGGGGCATTATGAAAATCTAGTCATGCCTTTCGGTCTGACCAATGCTCCTGCTGTCTTCCAACATTTCGTTAATGACATTTTTAGTCATCTTATCGGCAGGTTTGTGGTGATATACCTAGATGATATTTTAATTTGTCTGATCTGAAAACACATGAGGTGCATGTCAGACAGGTACTGCAGGTCCTACGACGAATAAATTATATGCGAAAATTAAAAAGTGTGTCTTCGCCGTTCAGGAAATACAGTTCCTGGGATATCTATTATCTGCTTCAGGTTTCCGTATGGATCCTAGGAAGGTCCAGGCAATTTTAGATTGGGATCTTCCTGAGAACCTTAAAGCACTGCAACGGTTCTTGGGTTTCGCAAATTTCTATAGAAAGTTCATTAAAAATTATTCAGTGATTGTCAAACCCCTTACTGACATGACTAGGAAGGGGACTGATTTTTCTAAATGGTCTGAAGCCGCTAAGACTGCATTTTGCTCTCTAAAAGAGAGGTTTACCTCGGCACCTGTACTAGTCCAACCTGATGTCTCCCAGCCTTTTATTGTTGAAGTAGATGCGTCAGAGGTGGGAGTGGGGGCTGTACTGTCTCAGGGTCCGTCTCCAGGCAAATGGCGTCCTTGTGCTTTCTTTTCTAAAAAACTATCTGCAGCAGAGAAGAACTATGATATTGGCAATAGGGAACTTTTAGCTATTAAACTGGCATTTGAGGAATGGCGTCACTTTTTAGAGGGGGCAATTCACCCCGTCACTGTGATTACGGACCACAAAAACCTTCTGTACCTCGAATCTGCTAAGCGTCTCACCCCTAGACAAGCTAGGTGGTCGCTATTTTTTACCAGGTTTAACTTTTTTATCACCTATCGTCCTGGGGCAAAAAATACCAAGGCAGATGCATTATCTCGTAGTTTCCCTGGAGGGGGTAATGTGGGTGATCCGGTACCCAGAGGAGTGGTTGTCTCTGCGGTACACTCTGCTCTGGAGGGGAAGGTGTTAGAGGCCCAGGGGGACGCCCCGGTCTCTTGCCCCTCAGAGAAATTGTTTGTACCGTTAAACCTGCGTCTCGAATTATTAAAGGAACATCATAATTCGGCACTTGCTGGGCACCCGGGTAGTAAAGCAACCTTGGAGCTATTGTCTCGTCGTTTTTGGTGGCCAAGATTGCGTCAGGATGTAATGGATTTTGTGTCTACTTGTTCTACTTGTGCGCGCGCGAAAGTCTCTCATACACGTCCTGCAGGGTCTTTATTGCCACTTGTCATTCCTAATAGGCCATGGACACATCTGTCAATGGATTTTATCACTGACTTACCTTTGTCTGCGGGTAAAACAGTTATCTTGGTAGTAGTGGACAGGTTTAGCAAAATGGTACACTTCATTGCGTTACCCGCACTTCCTAATGCTAAAACTCTTGCTCAGGTATTCATCAGTGAAATCGTGAAGCTTCACGGGGTCCCTTCCGATGTTGTTTCGGATCGGGGAACCCAGTTTATTTCTAAGTTTTGGAAAGCTTTTTGTTCCCGTTTGGGGGTACACTTGTCCTTTTCCTCAGCTTTCCATCCTCAGTCGAATGGACAGACTGAGCGTACCAACCAAAACCTTGAGACATATCTAAGGTGTTTTGTGTCTGAAAACCAAGAGGTGTGGTCATCATATTTCCCGTTAGCCGAGTTTGCTATAAATAATCGCCGTCTGGAATCCACTGGCAAGTCACCATTTCTTGGTACATATGGTTTTCATCCCCAATTCTGTACTTTCAAAGAGGGGGGGTCTTCTGGGGTTCCCGAAGAGGAACGGTTTTCGTCATCTCTTTCATCTGTATGGCAAAAGGTGCAAGCTAACTTGAAAAATATGGGAGGTAAATATAAAAGGATGGCTGATAAGAGACGGTCGCCAGGTCCGGACCTAGGAGTGAATGACTATGTGTGGTTGTCTTCTAGGAATATTAAATTGAAGGTTCCCTCTTGGAAACTGGGTCCTAGGTTCATTGGTCCTTACAAGATAGTAGCCATCATTAACCCTGTGGCTTTTCGCCTGGAGCTACCTCAAACTTTGAAAATCTATAACGTCTTCCATAAGTCGTTATTCAAAAAGTATGTTCCACCTCTAGAACCGTCACCGCTGCCACCTCCTCCTGTTGTTGTGGATGGTAATCTAGAGTTTCAAATATCCAAAATTGTTGATTCTCGTCGGGTCCGCGGCTCTCTTCAATATCTGGTGCATTGGAGGGGTTACGGTCTCGAGGAAAGAATGTGGGTTCCAGCGTCTGAGGTAAACGCCGACAGGTTAGTTCGGGATTTTCATGCCTCTCATCCTGAAAGACCTAATCCTGAGTGTCCGGAGGCCCCTCGTGGAAAGGGGGGTACTGTCACGAGGGTGTCAAGAGCCACGTCTGAATCCGTTATACCCGGGGTCAGGAAGTCGCAGCGGGTGGCTGCGCGCTCTATGTCTAAAGATAGTGCTGTTTCTTAATGGTAGCTTTCTGGGTTTGCCTTGCAACCCTTTTTGGCTCACTCAGGGATCCGTGGCTTCTTCTCCTCAGCTGTTTCTTGTCCAGCAATCCCAACCTCCTTATATTCCCCTCTCCCACTTCTCTGGTTGCCAGATATAGAGCTTCCTGCCTGGACTTCTATACTGACCCACTGGAGCTGAGTAGCTGTGATCCCTGGTTGTGGTTCCAGAGCGTTACCCCCCGGATCCCTTTTGGGCTTTTGTTGTCCGCTGTTGTCACCCACCTGGGATTATATGTTTTGTCTGTATTGTCTGTCCTCTCCTTGGTGTTTTCCTTTAGTGTCAGTGGTGCGGACTAGTGATCCCACCGCCCTATTCACTACGTAGGGCTCATCTCAGGGAAAGCCAGGGTTTAGGCACATGATCGGCGTACGGGTGAGGAACCCGTCTAGGGACGTCAGGGCAGTCAGGTGCCAGCCTCAAGGTGAGTTAGGGGTCACCACCTTTCCCTCTCCCTTGGACAGGGCCTTCCCATTTCCCTCCCTTTGCGTCACGTATGTGATCGGCACGCCGGTCATGATAATGAGTGAATGTTGATAGTCCTTGAAGTATCATTGTTGAAGGTCAGGAATCCTCTTCTCAATGCTCTTCTCCAACAACAACAACAACCCCCAACAGACTTGAGAGTGAGTGTAAGAAGACCCCCCTTGTCTGTCCCTGTCAGTCATTTATACTATAGATATAGGCGTGTTCTTTCTAATGTACGGGCCTATACATTGTCATATATGGTAGACTTCAAATATAGTTCTTTACGTTCCCATACAGACTTCCCATCACCCTTGTGTATCACTATAAATGGTGTCATTGTGTAGTGTAATACATACTTTATATTAAATACCAATTCATATTCTATCACATATTATTTAACACATAGAAAGTGAAGTAATATCTCAGGAGATTTAAAGATGCAGCAACTTTATTAACCCCTTAGTGACCACCAACGCGCCTTTTTGTGGCGGTCACTATGGGGCCTTAGGCTGGGCCCAGTCTAAGCGCTGCACAGGTCTCCTGTGCAGCATAGAGTTAGGGGTTATTTCGTGCTCCTGCTCTAATGGCCTGTACCACCAGGAGCGCCTTTCCAGACTATTTAACTCCTTACACGGTGTGGGCAATGGCGACTGTGGCATGTAAGTTGTTACAAATTGAGCGGACTATCTGTCACTTGTCAGCACCCCGCAAATGAGATCTTGGGTGCTGATGTCAGTGCAGGTAGGCCAAGGCCTATTGAAGGTCCCAAGCCTGCCTCCAGAGTTTCCCAGCAGGCTGTGCCTCTTTGACGGAGCCTGCTGGTGAATGTCAGTATAGCACTCACATTAAGATACAATGCACTACAGAGGTAGTGTATTGTATTTTAGAAAGCAATCAGAATATTGCCCCTTGTGGAACTATTAAATGGTAAAAAAAAAAAAAAAGTTTTATTAAAGTTTATTAAATAAAAAAAATCCAGTTAAAAAAATATACACCTTTTTTCCATGGGAAAAAAACCCACACTTTTCAATTGAAAAAATTTGGCATCACATCTCCACAACTACCTGCACTACGCAAATATCATGTAAATTATCCTGTACGGTGAACGCCTTAACCTGTTTGCTACCAGCGCCGTACATGGAGCGATGTGTAAACATGGCTCCCGCTCGCACGTGCAGAGGGCGCCATGGCTGGCAGATCTCTGCTGTTTCAAACAGCAGAGACCTGCTGCTAATTACCGTGACCAGCAATAATGCCGATCGCAGTAGTTAAAGGCTTTAGATGCCGTGATGAAGTGAGATCACAGCATCTAAATGCGCAAAAACCGATGTCCTGTGCAGCCAATGTGGGCATCGGTAGTTGCGCTGAACACTGTAAGCCTTGCTGACAAGGCTTATAGTGTTCATGCTGCAATTCTTCGTTTGGCCACCAGATGGCAGGCCAGGATAAAAAATGAGCACTTTCTAGTGTAAATCTCATTTTAAAAATCCCTGATAGAACAAAATTAAAAATTAAAAAAACTATTCATTTTTAAAATGTGAAAAAATTTATATATATATATATATATATATATATATATATATATAAAAAGTTTAAATCACCCCCCTTTCCGTATAATAAACAAAATACCTAAATAACAATAAATATAAACGTCATGGGTATCATCGCAACCAAAAATGACAATAATATTAAAATATTAAAAAAATTACCAATATGGTGTAACTGAAAAAAGGGTCAAAATGGGCGATTTGCCATTTTTTATTGCTTCTTTTGCTTAAAAAATGTAATAAAATGTGATCAAAAAGTCACGCACACTCCGAAATGGTATCAATAAAAACTACAGATTGTCCCGCAAAGAATGAGCCCCTAAACAGCTCAGTAGACATTAGTATAAAAAAGTTATGGGGTCAGAATATGGTGATGTAAAAAGATTTTTATCAAAGTTTAAATTTATTTTTACACTATTTAGACATAAAAAACCTATACATATGGGGTATCGTTGTAATCGTGATGACCCAGGGAATGAAGAGCATGGGTCACTTTTGCCGCAAATGAAATGCCGTGGGAACAAAACCCGTAAAACGGTGAAGGAATTGCATTTTTTTTCCAATTCCACCCCATAATTAATGGTGACATTAGAAAGTACAACTTGTGCTGCAAAAAATAAGCCCTCATACAGTTATGTGACCGGAAATATAAAAAAGTTATGGCTCAAGGAAAATAGAGAAGACAAATGAAAATGCAAAAAAAAACCTAAAAAACTCAGTTATCCTAAGGGTTAAAAAGGACAACAAAAAAGCCAGAATTGGCTTTTTGCATATTCGACACCATAAGAACAGAATAAAAACAATCAAAAAGTGTTATGCTCCCCAAAATGATGCCAATGAAAACTACAAGTTGTCTTGCAAAATTCAAGCTCACACAGAACTCAGTAGAAAGAAAAAGAAAAAAAGTCATGGGTCTTGGGGTGGCGATGCAAAAACATTTTCTTCTTTTTAAAAAAAGGGGTTTTATTGTGCAAACGTAGTAAAAACATAAAAAACACTGTATGTATTTGCTATCACTGTAATCGTACTGTCACAGAGAATAAAGTTAGCATGTTATTTATGCCGAAAAATGAACTCCGCAAAATTTATAATGTAAAACCCAGTGGCTGTATTGGGGTTAAACATTGTGTGACATTTGATAAGTTTGGCGCAGTTTACGGCAGCGCAGACTCCTGCAAAACTGACTAAAAATTCCTCTCCTGATAAATCTCCCCCATAGTTTCTATGGGAAGAAATTGTGTATTTTAAGCTATTTTATATATATTTTTATTTTACTTTTTCTCAGTGCCACTAGGGGGCTTAAACTTGCTCATTTTTTGTTTTATTCTTTGCACTATGATCCATTACAATATGCAGGAACAGGACATATCTAAGAAAATACATGGACGTAAATAAGGCACCCCGGAAAAGTATGGGCCATAGATACACTGAGCCAGCAGGGGGTAGCAAGTAGATGTGGAGATCTACAGCTTGTCAGAAAATGTATCAAGGACTGTGCGTGCTACACCGGTCGTGCCAGAGGCGTATAATTTATGACAAGGCACAAGCCATCCATACGCCATCCTGAAATCTAAGGACGCTCGAAGCTGCGGTAGATTTCAGTCATCATTGATGCCAATTTATTGCATAAATAATGATGGATAAGCCAGGGCAAATGGTCCTGCCCACACTCCATCCTCGACACGCCACCATTTTTCATAAAATTGGTGAGGGCCGCGTAAAATACTAATTATGACTGCAAAAGTTGCAATTACTTTGAAAAGTCACAAATCTGGTGGATTTGCAACTTTTCTGCAACAAAAAACGGCATAGGGGGAATACAGATTTTCCCCATCAATGTATACTATTCTTCGAGATGACCTTCTAGGTCCAAGATTTTGTGCTGATTCATTTATTTTATATCTTTATAGCACCCAGACCTTTGTTCTTTTCTGCTACAGAGCTTCAAATCCCCTGCATAGACAGAGTTACATGATAAAAGCAGCCTCCATTAGGAGCAGCTTAATAAAGAATAGCATAGTAGGCAGAAAGCTCCTGAGCTCCCTCTAGTGGTGGCTGTATATGTCTGTATGCATGGTTGATGGGCCTGACACGTTTGATCAAAAATGTGCGCTAAGAGCTTCCATTTTTCCATTTTTAGTAGGTATAATACCGCTTTAATTTAGAATGATCCCCATTTCTCAGCTCTATTGTTTGTATGTGTAAAGTTGTGCAGCCATTTTTTTTGTTTGCTTGATGGATATCAGCCATTTTTTTTGTTTGCTTGATGGATATGCACCTGTGACTATGTATATGAATGTACTAGTCTAAATTTTCTTGTAGTATATTTGTATGTAGTAATTTCCTGAGCTCCCTCTAGTGGTGGCTGTATATATCTGAAATGTAGTAATCTCCTGAGCTCCCTCTAGTGGTGGCTGTATATATCTGTATGTAGTAATCTCCTGAGCTCCCTCTAGTGGTGGATGTATATATCTGTATGTAGTAATCTCCTGAGCTCCCTCTAGTGGTGGCTGTATATATCTGTATGTAGTAATCTCCTGAGCTCCCTCTAGTGGTGGCTGTATATATTTATATGTAGTAATCTCCTGAGCTCCCTCTAGTGGTGGCTGTATATATCTGTATGCAGTAATCTCCTGAGCTCCCTCTAGTGGTGGCTGTATATATCTGTATGTAGTAATCTCCTGAGCTCCCTCTAGTGGTGGCTGTATATATCTGTATGTAGTAATCTCCTGAGCTCCCTCTAGTGGTGGCTGTATATATCTGTATGTAGTAATCTCTTAAGCTCCCTCTAGTGGTGGCTGTATATATCTGTATGTAGTAATCTCCGGAGCTCCCTCTAGTGCTGGCTGTATATATCTGTATGTAGTAATCTCCTGAGTTCCCTCTAGTGGTGGCTGTATATATCTGTATGTAGTAATCTCCTGAGCTCCCTCTAGTGGTGGCTGTATATATCTGTATGTAGTAATCTCCTGAGCTCCCTCTAGTGGTGGCTGTGTATATATGTATGTAGTAATCACCTGAGCTCCCCCTAGTGGTGGCTGTAAATATCTGTAAATCACTGCGAAAGGTGCA
This sequence comes from Bufo bufo, assembly GCF_905171765.1. NCBI lineage: Eukaryota > Metazoa > Chordata > Amphibia > Anura > Bufonidae > Bufo > Bufo bufo. The sequence goes on along the minus strand of NC_053393.1, from coordinate 546,027,932 downwards.
CCACAAGGATATGCAACCGACAACACTGGCTAATCCCTCAGGCTGATGTTAAGAACTGAGACTTTAGCCAATGTATTCCTGTCAGGAACACATCGGAGCCCTTTTCCACCACCGTCAAGGTATCTCATTGTGGCATGGGTCCTACCACTAGACTACCTACGGTGTGTGAACACGGTCTGAGAGGAGCTAAGATACAACTTACAGCCAAGCTCCCACATACCTCCATAGTGAAATCACTATGTGCATGTGGTCCGCTGCCGACATCCTCCATTGTATGCATTTTTGCCGGGGATTGCCGTTAGCAACGGATCACATTGTTACAGTGCACAACATTATCAATGTGATAATTACAGGTATAATTAAGAAAACCATGAAAGGGTCCAAATGAGCTTCCAGGTTATCAGGTTTTGTAGAGTTTGAAGTGATGGAAGGCAAACATAGAAAAAACAATAGAGAACCCCGGTCAGTTTTCCTGTATGGTTCTATTCATCCAAACATTCTTTTTCTCCATTTATAGAAATGTATATATATTGTATATTAGTTTTTCTAAATTCTGTGCCACAGAATTGTATTTTGTAACTTTTCAATAAGCTGTGTTCTATATTGCAAATTAATTGTGAATGTTGCCACCTTATAGTGTTACAGTAACAGATATTCTGGCTCACGAAATGAAAGTATTTTCCCACAAAAAAAAAAATCATATTTTAGCTCCTGTTCAGGTGGCGACTCATGGGCAGATAATGGGGCTAATCTCAGACTGCCTGACACAATTTCCACGTGGAAGTATCCATTTGTTTCTGTGCTGCTATCAAATCTGCACCATTATTTGTATTCTGCCTCCCACTGAAATCAATATGAGGAGAAACACTTGCAGTTCTCAATGAGGAATGCGTAGCGAAATCTGCATGAAAAATCAGGCCTTGTTTTAGGACGTGATATTTAGGACAAATATGGCCTTCAAGAAAGAGTTATGAGAAGAAAACCTCTCCTGTGTCCTCACCACAAAATTCAATCATTGTATAAAACATTCAATCGTTTTATTTTGTGTCACAGAATGAGAAACAGTTTACAGACCTCGTTCCAGACTAAAATTCTGTTTCCCTAAATAAACAAAATATTTATTCCCTATGACTAAATTGTAGCATGGGACACAAAATGAAAAAGTAATATCTGCAAACAGTACGACTTTTCAAAAAAGTTGCATTCTTTAGGTAGAGTTCACCACTAGTTTTCCGTTCTTCTGATCCTAATTCTGTAAAAAAAAAAACGGATACTGAGCATCAGTTATGCACGTTTGGCATCTGTTTGAGCCATTTTCATTTTTTTTAGATGGAAAGTCCTGCATGCAGGCGAAAACAGATGCCAAATGTGCATAACTGATGCTCAGGATCCGTTTTTCAAAAGGTTCAGTTTTTTTTCTTCTTCATTTTTCTGTTCTTCTAACAGATCAGAAGAACCCAGAAAAATAAAGGTGATGTGAACTCGCCCTCAGGTGACCATACACATTAGTTAGAAGTTGAACCATCAGTCATCTGCCAAACGTTCGCTTCACAGACACAGCTATACGCATTTCAGTCCATATTCGCCGTTAGTTTTCAGACGGACCATACCTGTTCAATGACACCAGGTGATAGATGAAAGATCTTTCTGGGAATGTTCTTTCAATGAAAGATCTTCTGTCCGACTTCTTTTCTTTTCTAAAACGATCATTAGTTGTTAAGCGACAATCGTTTTAGTAGAAATTGTTCATTTCGATCAACTTTAGACTATTGTGTATGGTCACCTTGAATCACAAACTTATAGATTTTTTGGCACAAAATGTGACTACATTGTTTCCAAAGGGCAACGTCTTTATCTTCCATCTGAGATCTCAGGACAGAAGATAGAGATAAATATGATGTCAGTAGGCAGGGTCTTCAGGCTTATGAAAAATCATAGGGGTGATACCAGCCCCAGCTGTGGCCCCTCTTCTCAGGGCCCCTGTAGCAGCAGCGTGGACTGCCTCTATAATACGTAGCCTGGGATTATCCAACCTCAGTCTGTGCTGTGATTGCAACCATCATCGCACCGTGCCCCCTCCTCACCCCCGTCTGTCTGATGTGATTGTATGTGGCGGCGCTGATTGTCAACTCGTGAGCTTGGAGGATGATGCTTTTTGTGTGCAGCATCTAGAGCCACCGGAGCCGGACTCACCTGCTGAGCTGGATGCAGAGCACACTGGCAGCGAGCAGTCACCTGCCTCTTCCCTGGAGTCTGTTATCAGCACTGCAGCCCGGGCTTATTATACAGGGAGGGTGGGGGCGACGATGAGTGACAGGAGGGAGAGGCCGGTGCCAGACACATCATACATGACATAGTGTGAACCCTGACAGCTAAAACAAGGATAAACACAGAGCAGTGGGTCAAAGGAAGCCTCGGAGCCTATATCGGGATGAGGACATCAGAGTAAGCACAGCAGACCATGCCAAGGTATCACGGCCTGCAAACGGTCTTTGTAGCAGCCAAGAGTCTTTCAATTCTTGTTTAAGGGATTTTCAACCATTCTTCCTTGCAGACAGCTTCCATGCTCTGCTCTTTCGAGGTCTATCCACAGATTTTCAATGGTGTTCAGATCAGGGAACTGCGAGGGACATGGTAAAACCTTCAGTTTGCACCTTTTGAGGTAGTTTTAGGTTGCCATTCAATCATTCTGAATTGTAATTAGGAAATGGCAGTTAACAAGTACAGTGGAGGTCAAGAGAAGGTCTGGAAGACCAAGAAAAAAAAAAATCATTGACAATGAATGGGGACAAAACGGAAGCGTTTTTTTCCGGTATTGAGACCCTATGACGGATCTTAATATCGGTAAATAGAAACTCTAGTGTGAAAGTAGCCAAAGACCTTCAGGAAGATTTAGCAGACTCTGGAGTGGTGGTACATTGTTCTACCGTTTAACGACCCCTGCACAAATATGGCCTTCATGAAAGAGTTATGAGAAGAAAACCTCGCCTGTGTCCTCACCACAAAATTCAGCGTCAGAAGTTTGCAAAACAACATGTAAACCAACCTGATTCATTTTGGAAACAAGCCCTGTGGACTGATGAGGGTACAATAGAACTCTTTGGCCACAATGAGCAAAGGTATGTTTGGAGAAATAAGGGCCCAGAATTTCATGAGAAGATAACCTCTCCAACCAATAAGCATGGGGGTGGATTAATCATGTTTGGGGTTGTGTTGCAGCCAGTGGCACAGGGAGCATTTCATGGGTGGTGGGAAGAATGGATTCAATGAAATTCCAGCAAATTCTGGAAGCAAACATAATACCAACTGTGAAAAAGCTGAAAATGAAAAGAGGATGGCTTCTATGAATTGATATAGATCCTAAACACACACCTCAAAATCCACAACAGACGACCTCAAAAGGTGCAAGCTGAAGGTTCTATCATGGCCCTCATATTTCCCTGATCTGAACACCATTGAAAATCTGTGGTTAGACCTCAAAAGAGCAGTGCGTGCCAGACAGCCCCAGAATCTCACAGAACTGGATGACGTCTGCAAGGAAGAATGGAGCAAAATACCTCAAACAGGAATTGAAAGACTCTTGGCTGCTGCAAAAGGTGTTTACAAGCTGTGGTACTTGCCAAAATGGGGTGCTACTAAGTACTACCATGCAGGAGACCCAAAGTTTTGCTTCAGGCCTTTATCCTTTTTTTGTTATTTTTAAAATGTAAAAGATGAAAATAAACAAATTGTTTTTGCTTAAAATACAAAGGGAATGTGTGATCTCTAACTGTCTCCTATCTATCTTCAAGTTGCTTAACTGTTCACAGTCACAGTTATTGTGACCAGGGGCGACCACATTTTTGCTTCCCACTGTATATACAGTACAGACCAAAAGTTTGGACACACCTTCTCATTCAAAGAGTTTTCTTTATTTTCATGACTATGAAAATTGTAGATTCACACTGAAGGCATCAAAACTATGAATTAACACATGTGGAATTATATACATAACAAACAAGTGTGAAACAACTGAAAATATGTCATATTCTAGGTTCTTCAAAGTAGCCACCTTTTGCTTTGATTACTGCTTTGCACACTCTTGGCATTCTCTTGATGAGCTTCAAGAGGTAGTCCCCTAAAATGGTTTTCACTTCACAGGTGTGCCCTGTCAGGTTTAATAAGTGGGATTTCTTGCCTTATAAATGGGGTTGGGACCATCAGTTGCGTTGAGGAGAAGTCAGGTGGATACACAGCTGATAGTCCTACTGAATAGACTGTTAGAATTTGTATTATGGCAAGAAAAAAGGAGCTAAGTAAAGAAAAACGAGTGGCCATCATTACTTTAAGAAATGAAGGTCAGTCAGTCAGCCGAAAAATTGGGAAAACTTTGAAAGTAAGGGCTATTTGACCATGAAGGAGAGTGATGGGGTGCTGCGCCAGATGACCTGGCCTCCACAGTCACCGGACCTGAACCCAATCGAGATGGTTTGGGGTGAGCTGGACCGCAGAGTGAAGGCAAAAGGGCCAACAAGTGCTAAGCATCTCTGGGAACTCCTTCAAGACTGTTGGAAGACCATTTCAGGGGACTACCTCTTGAAGCTCATCAAGAGAATGCCAAGAGTGTGCAAAGCAGTAATCAAAGCAAAAGGTGGCTACTTTGAATAACCTAGAATATGACATATTTTCAGTTGTTTCACACTTGTTTGTTATGTATATAATTCCACATGTGTTAATTCATAGTTTTGATGCCTTCCGAGTCATGAAAATAAAGAAAACTCTTTGAATGAGAAGGTGTGTCCAAACTTTTGGTCTGTACTGTATATATCTACTGAATAAAAAAATAGAGGCAGCACTCCAAAATTGCAAAAGGGTGATGAATCCAGTTTATTCCCCTGCAACGTTTCATACCTACACAATGAGTCCATAGTCAAGCTTGGGCTAGTGCCATTACAGGGGATCACAGTCATAAAGAAGATCCCGTGACCGCCAAATCACAAGCACCTTACTTTCTAAAAAATAATATTGCCCCTCCCCCCAAAAAAAATCTCAAAACACCCCTGATACGAAGTGAGAAAGGAAGATTAGGTGTAGGGGGAGCAGTTCTAATATTCAAAAAGGCAGACGAGCTCTTGTAGCCAGGTTGAAGAAGGGAAAAAAGAGCTGCAGGCCAGGAAGATAAGGAGAAGTGGCAGCCATGAGAAGTAAAGTAGATGCTGTGGTGAAGGAACAGAAAAGGAGTAGATCCAGCCAAGGAGGAGGAATTATGGCTTAAGTAATGGAAAGGAGATAGGAGAAGATGCTGCAGTCAGGAAAACAGAGGAACAGAGCAGGAGAAGCAGCAATTATTAGTCAAAGAGGGTTTGCGAAAAGGGCGAAGGAGAAGGAGCAGAAGGAGTAGCTGAGATAAGAAAAGAGGAGGAGAAAATAAGCTGTGATTAATGAGGGAGATGAGAGGAGAAAATATAATTCAGGTGGAAGTGAAGAAAAAGGGCTGTAGTCAGGGAGTAGGGGAAAGAAGGAGCTTTAGTCAGGGAGTAGGGGAAAGAATGAGCTATAGTCAGGGAGGAGGATGAAGAAGGATCTGTAGTCAGGGAGGAGGAGGAAGAAGGAGCTTTAGTCAGGGAGGAGGAGGAAGAAAGAGCTTTAGTCAGGGAGGAGGGGGAAGAAAGAGCTTTAGTCAGAGAGGAGGGGAAAGAATGAGCTGTAGTCAGGGAGGAGGGGGAAGAAGATGTAGTCAGGGAGGAGGGGGAAGAAGAAGATGTAGTCAGGGAGGAGGGGAAAGAAGGAGCTGTAGTCAGGGAGGAGGAGGAAGAAGCATCTGTAGTCAGGCAGTAGGGGGAAGAAGGAGCTGTAGTCGGGGAGGAGGGGGAAGAAGGAGCTGTAGTCAGGGAGGAGGGGAAAGAAGGAGCTTTAGTAAGGGAGGAGGAGGGAGAAGGACCTGTAGTCAGGAAAGAGGAAGAAGAAGGACCTGTAGTCAGGGTGGAAGAAGACATGTGGTCAGGGAGGAGAGGGGGAGAAGGGTCTGTAGTCACAGAAAAGGAAGAGCTGTGGTCAGGGGGGAGGGGGGAGAAGTAGATGTGGTCTAAGGTCGATAAGAGAGAAGTAGTGAGGGAGAAGCAGGAGAGGAGGATGTGTGATTAAAAAGGATGTGGAGGAGCAGCTGTAGTCAGTGAGAAGGAGGAGAGAGGAAGGAGAGGAGAAGCTGTAGTCAGGGGAATGGAAGGGAGAGAGGAGAACCTGTGGTTAGAAAGGAGGTGGAGAAGGGAAGCTGTAGTAATGAAGAAGGAGGAGAGGGGGGTTGTAGTCAGGGAGAATACAGGTAGGAAACGTAGTCCAGGAGAATCAGCAGAAGGATGATTTGTAGTCAGGGAGAAGTCAGAGCTGTTGTCAGGGAGAGGGAAATCCTGTAGTCGGGAAGGAGGTAGAGAGGAAGACCTGAGGAGTTGGTGAGGAGAAGTAGTCAGGAATAAGGAGCTGAAGCTGTAGTCAGGGAGGAGGGGAAGAGGAGAACCTGTAGTCAGGGAGGAGGATACATGCCATAACCAGTGATGGGCTTAGTGCTATACTCTTGTGTTTAATATTAAGTGCAGTGTTTTGTGGTTTTGGATGAATAGTTTTTATTATAATCACTGCTGCCATGAAGTGGCCTTTAATACGGCAGATGGGTGAATAAATGAAGAATTCCTGGATATGGCCGCTCTTTTCCTTCGAGTACTGCTCTGGATGGTGTTATGTGATTATAACCCAGGTGATGAGATAATGTGCCATTCCTGGATACAATAACTGGTGTAAACACTACATCCTCAACAATGCAAGGTAACACTAGGAGCTCTGTGCAGATAATGATTCAGCAGGAGGAAATAGTGAGATGGGCAGGTCCATAGCCTCAGCAACAAACCTGATGAAAAAGGGTTGCTCTGGATATGACTGCAGAAGATAAATGAGCAACTCAGGACCAATACCTGATAATTAAACAATTTATAATACTTATCCTGTACTGATCCTGAGTTTTACAGCAAGACACGGAGGAGAGTATTGCTTTCTCCTTCTTTACTGACCACCAATAGCAGCAAAGAGAAAAAATTTACATACAAGGAACCATAGCAACCAAGGTCCCTCCCCAATGGCCCCTATAATAGGCCGCTCTTCCTCTGTAACTTCCTCTTTCTTTGCTGCTGCCACCAAGTTAAGTACACCTTCTTCTATGCTTTTGTTCATTGATGTTTTGGTGTCTATTGCGCGCTGTATACCCCAGGGTGACTAACCCTGCTTGCTTGCAGCGCTCCTTTCTTGTTTTATGTGCTTGCCTCTTGCTGGGGCGGCTATTATAGTCCCCTGCGCTTATCACCGCGCTAGATTGCTTCCACGGGCGCTTCCCCGCGTCTCCCCCCCTTCACTTTCCTACTCCCTTATCCCAGGGAGAGTTCGCTGCCCTGGCCAATTAATTTGGACCCATATGGACCTACCGGATCGTTAGCGCGGCTCCCGGAGCTTGGTGGGTGGGTCCTCCGTCCCTTCTAGCCGCCGCACCATCCCTGACGCTTCCGGATCGGTGGGGCCGCGAGATCTCGCGAGATCTCGGCGGCCATCTTGGGATTGGCTGCCACGATTCGCAGGCTTTCGGGGGCGGAGTTACAGCGTCTCCTGTTTCCTCCATACATTCGTTCCCTGCACCCGGCACGGTCGGCGGCTCCTGCTCCCTCTGCTAGCTAGCGTCCAGCGCGTCTCACAGGTGACCTCTGTCCCACCCAGTGGGTTTAATATTAGTTTGGTTTGCACTTTGATCAGGCCATATTGTAGGGATGTCGGTACCTACTCCCCCTCATACTGCCAGTAGGCCCCCCTCCCCCCCTGAGGGATGCAACTCCACTGAGGTGGATGCACAGGCGCTGGCCCTGCAGCGCTCTGTATCGGATGCGATTATGGCAGCCATGGGCTCCATGTCGTCCATACTGTCACAGACCATTACTCAGGCTCTGTCCGTCCGACCTTCTAGTGTACCTTTGCAGGACCCCATTGCCACACTGCAGCCTACCTCTAATGACCCTCCTGCGGCACAGGAGATTTTGACTGGTGCGGATCTTGCCACCCCAGAGACTGTGCTTAGCTCACGGAAAAGGGCCTCTTCCCGCCAGGCAGAACGGGCGCGGACATGGAAATGCGCTAGAGTGCAGTCACCGGAATTGTCTGACTCTGATAGAGCATCAGACGAGGAGGCATTTGCAGACATGGATTATGGGACAGAGGAGGATGTCACCCCCCCAGTTCAGGGCCCCTCGACTTCCGCTACGGCGGCCTCCTCTGCCAAAGATGTGGCGTCCTCTACCTATGCTACCCGTTCTGAGGTCGTGCTAGACGATTCAGGCGAACCAATGTTCGACCCTGAGTCATTGCATCACCCGCGTTCGGCGGAATGGCTCCCCTCTCCTCATGTGGGGGCTTATTTGGAACATTGGGTCCGTCACTCTCTTACCCGCGAGTCACGTAACAAACTCAGAGCAGAGTGTCCCAGGCCATTGGTACCCAATAATGTGTGTGACACCCCAATAGTGGATCCCAAGATGGCTCAATTTCTGGCCAAGACTAACTGGAACTCAAAGAAGGGCCTGGATTCAGCGCTCCGCAGCTGCCAGGACAAGATTTTAGATGTCCTTGGTCCACTGACCAAGATCTTGGAGATGGCCGAGACAGCTAGGAATGAGGGATCCCCAATAGACCCCGAGGAATTACAGGCTGGACCCAGCGGGCCATATGCCTTACCGGTAACGCCAATACGGCAGTGGCGATTGAGAGGCGCAAGTCTATCTTATTTAAAATAGACCCGAAGCTGGCTAATTTGGCGCTCACTGAGGCGGGAAAGGAAGCCCAGGGCCTCCTTTTCGGCGAGTCCTTCATTAAAGATATGAGCCGTTTTGTGGGCACCTTTACTGCGCTTGACAAGGCCCAGAGCTCGATGCGCAGAGTATTCCAGGGACGGGTCTCTCATCGGGCCGGCAGTGGTAGGGGCCGCCTGTCCGGCCGTGCTAGTTTCCAGGCCCGTGGAGCGAATAGAGGTTTCGGTGGACAGCGTCCATCTTTCCAGGACCAACGTAACCCGTCTCCCTTCTTTGCCTCCAGAGGAAATCAGTGGCGTTCTCGTTCCTTCCGGGGCAACCCCAACCATCGCAGACCCTTGGGTAAGTCTTCCCCAGATTGGGGATTCTATGGTACCTTGTGTAGGGGGCAGACTCCAACTCTTTTCCCATGCTTGGAGTCTCATCACCTCAGACCCGTGGGTCCTTACCATGGTCAAGGGATTTCACATAGAGCTCATGGGGTCTCCCTACCTTATTCCCTCCCCTCCGCTTGTTCCCCTGTCACACCCATATTGCGCTCTGGTGGACGCGGAGCTGTGCTCCCTCAGACAGAAGCGGGCGATAGAACGAGCGTCCCCTGCACGGGGGACTGTGATCAGCAATATCTTCCTCGTTAAGAAGAAGGGTGGACAGATGAGGCCAGTCATCAATCTTCGCGCGCTGAATGCGGTAGTTCGCTACCGGCATTTCAAAATGGAGGGGATTCACCTTCTTCGGGACTTGTTAGTTCCTGGGGACTGGATGGTGAAGCTGGACCTGAAGGATGCCTACCTGACGGTCCTAGTGGCCACTCATTCCAGGGACTTGCTCCAGTTCAGGTGAAATGGCGAGGTCTGGAGGTTCACCTGTCTGCCATTCGGACTGTCTTCAGCTCCTTGGTGCTTCACCAAGTTGCTGCGTCCAGTCGTGTCATGGTTGAGGACTCGGGGCGTCCGCCTAATCATTTACCTGGACGACATCCTTCTGATGCACGAATCCAGGGTGGGATTACTGGAACATCTCCAGTGGACGTCGGATCTGCTTTCGGATCTCGGATTCCTCCTCAACATAGAGAAGTCCTGCCTCATCCCGGCTCAGAGGATGGAATTCTTAGGATTCACGGTGGATTCTCTCGCGGAGTCTCTCAGTCTGCCGTCGGCAAAGTTGCGGGCGATCCGCAAAGAATTGAGACATGCGCTCCTCATACCCCGTCTCTCATTGCGTCACCTGGCCAGCATCATCAGTCTATTAGCCTCGTCCATTCAAGCGGTGTTTCCAGCCCCGTTACATTACCGTGCGCTCCAGCGACTGAAGATCGCCCATCTTCGGACCGGTGCATCCTTTGCGGACGCGGTGGTTCTGGACTCGGAGGCCCGAGAGGAATTGAGTTGGTGGATCGCCAATCTGGAGGCGTGGAACGGCAGAGCGATCTTCGGGTTCCTGCCGGAATTGACCATAGAATCGGATGCGAGCCTCCAGGGTTGGGGTGCCCATTGCAATGGTGTATGCACGGGGGGCCCCTGGTCAGCGGAGGAGTCCCTACTGCACATCAATGCGTTGGAGCTCCTGGCGGGATCTTTTGCGGTGAAGAGTTTTTCCAACGGGATCGCCAACGCGTGCATCAAGCTACGGATGGACAATATATCGGCAGTCCAGTATGTCAACCGTTTGGGGGGTACTCGCTCGGCAACTTTGGCTCGTTTGGCCAAAGACTTTTGGTCCTTTTGCCTGTCCAGAGACATCATGGTCCAGGCGGAGTACTTACCGGGGCTGAACAACGTTCAGGCGGATTGGAACTCGCGCTACCTATCGGATTGCAGCGATTGGCAGTTGGATCCTCGGGTCTTCTCAGCAATTTCGGAATTGTGGGGTCCGATGTCTATTGACCTGTTCGCATCGCGGCTGACCAGACAACTCACCCGGTTTTACAGCTGGCGTCCGGACCCGGAGGCATTAGCAGTGGATGCGTTTCTCCAAGATTGGTCGGTATCCCGCCTGTACGCGTTTCCTCCATTCTCGATGATTTCGAGGACACTCTTGCAGGTGATTCGTCATCGGGCGGACCTGGTTCTGGTGGTCCCGCTCTGGGGGTCTCAGGTCTGGTTCCCCTCGTTGCTGAGGATACTAGTGGAGATTCCTGTTCTTCTCCCGACCCGGTCGGATCTCCTCCGCAACCCTCTGGGTCTACAACACCCCCTTCTACTCGACGGATCCCTGCGGCTGCTGGCATGCCGGATCTCCGGACACCTGGATCGTTCGAGGGAGTTTCGGCAGCAACTCGACAGCTATTGGACAGTGCATGGGCTCCCGGCACTAGGAAGTCGTACCGGGCAGCCTGGAGAACTTGGGCTAACTGGTGCGTGGAACGGGACTTGGATCCCGTTTCGGCACCTGTAACCCATCTGCTAGAATTTCTCACCTCTCTCTTCGAGGCGGGGAAGGCATATCGGACCATTAACCTTTTCAGGTCCGCTATTTCTTCTACCCACGTGGGCTTCGAGGGCGTCGCGGCTGGCCAACATCCGTCGGTTTCTCGCCTCCTAAGGGGGGCTCGCGACCTTTCTCTTTGCTGCTATTGGTGGTCAGTAAAGAAGGAGAAAGCAATACTCGACTCCGTGTCTTTAATAAAACTATGACTTTACGTCATGAAATAGGAAAATCATTAAGTTACATCCTGTATTATACTCCAGAGCTGCACTCACTATTCTGCTGGTGCAGTCACTGTGTACATACATTACTTATCCTGTACTGATCCTGAATTACATCCTGTATTATACTACAGAGCTGCACTCACTATTCTGCTGGTGCAGTCACTGTATACATACATTACTTATCCTGTACTGATCCTGAGTTACATCCTGTATTATTCTCCAGAGCTGCACTCACTATTCTGCTGGTGCAGTCACTGTGTACATACATTACTTATCCTGTACTGATCCTGAGTTACATCCTGTATTGTACTCCAGAGCTGCACTCACTATTCTGCTGGTGCATTCACTGTGTATATAAATTACTTATCCTGTACTGATCCTGAGTTACATCCTGTATTATACTCCAGAGCTGCGCTCACTATTCTGCTGGTGCAGTCACTGTGTACATACATTACTTATCCTGTACTGATCCTGAGTTACATCCTGTATTATACTCCAGAGCTGCACTCACTATTCTGCTGGTGCATTCACTGTGTATATAAATTACTTATCCTGTACTGATCCTGAGTTACATCCTGTATTATACTCCAGAGCTGCGCTCACTATTCTGCTGGTGCAGTCACTGTGTACATACATTACTTATCCTGTACTGATCCTGAGTTACTTCCTGTATTATACTCCAGAGCTGCACTCACTATTCTGCTGGTGCAGTCACTGTGTACATACATTACTGATCCTGAGTTACATCCTGTATTATACTCCAGAGCTGCACTCACTGTTCTGCTGGTGCAGTCACGGTGTACATACATTACTTATCCTGTACTGATCCTGAATTACATCCTGTATTATACTCCAGAGCTGCACTCACTGTTCTGCTGGTGCAGTCACTGTGTACAGTCAGAGCTGTAGTTACAGTCCTGCTGATTATATAACCCAAAGCTCCTATGTTGTGCTGTTTTGAGCAATTCTCGGCAGCTTTCGTTGTGACTGGGGCATAGGACATGATGAGAAGATTAACAGGAAGGATTCTGAGGAGCATTTGATTTTCGTCTTCAGTCTATTCTCATTACTGACTTAGATTAAAGTCCTCGGCTGGCACAGGGGGTGATTGTGTTTTATAACATCCCGGGTTACTCATTAAGTGCCATTCATGTCATTAGAAGCCAGGTTACCTCCTGATGGCAGCTCAACAAGTGGAATTTGGTTCATCGCATCAACTATCTCAACGGCCCCTAACCCTCACAATCTCTCGAGCACCAGCTCTCATGAGAATTTCCAGTGAAAATTTTACATTTCGCAAATTGAGCAACTTCATATTGTCCCAGGTGTAGCAGAGCTGGGTTTGTCTCAATTCGGTAGAATTTAATATTTTTTTTTTAAACGTACTCACTTATATAGCGCTGAGATATTCCGCATCACAGTACAGACGGTATTGTCACTGTTAGTGTTGAGCGAAGCGAGCTTCAGATGCTTCATTGGAAGTCGCTTCATTCAGAACTTCAAAATAATACTGTACGGAGATCCGTCTCCATACGGTATTAGAATGTATGGGCTCTGATGAGGCAAAGTTAGTTATTCACGAAGTCGCGCGAGACTTTGTTGAATAACTTGGGTAGTGGAAAACCACATTATAACTTGAAACTGAACTTGGACGGTTCCGAGGTACTGGATAAAGGTTCAGATGGGAGTTACCAGTTTGGGGTGTGTCCCTGCACAGTCTGACACTGATTGGATAGCCTCAGAATGTTAAGGGACCCCCTCCCCCCCCCCCCAACTGGTAACTCCCATCTGAAAAATTATGCATAAACTTCTAGCAATAATACTGGACGAACAACACAGAGTCATAAGAATAGATGCTCCAGAATTGTTATTATATGCGAGTAGTTACTAAAGAAAACATGTCAGTAGCGGTGACAGCTCCTCTTTAAATATTACTGCTGTATAGTGGTTAAATAATACTACAATATGATACTTAAATAGTACCGCTATACAGTAGTTAAATAATACTACCATATGATACTTAAATAGTACTGCAATACAGTAGTTAAATAATACCACCATATGATACTTAAATAGTACTGCTATACCACCATATGATACTTAAATAGTACCGCAATACAGTGGTTAAATAATACCACCATATGATACTTAAATAGTACCGCTATACAGTAGTAAAATAATACCACCATATGATACTTAAATAGTACTGCTATACAGTAGTTAAATAATACCACCATATGATACTTAAATAGTACTGCTATACAGTAGTTAAATAATACCACCATATGATACTTAAATAGTACCGCTATACAGTAGTTAAATAATACCACCATATGATACTTAAATAGTACCGCTATACAGTAGTTAAATAATACCACCATATGATACTTAAATAGTACCGCTATACAGTAGTTAAATAATACCACCATATGATACATAAATAGTACTGCTATACAGTAGTTAAATAATACCACCATATGATGCTTAAATAGTACCGCTTTACAGTAGTTAAATAATACCACCATATGATACATAAATAGTACTGCTATACAGTAGTTAAATAATACCACCATATGATGCTTAAATAGTACCGCTATGCAGTAGTTAAATAATACCACCATATGATACATAAATAGTACTGCTATACAGTAGTTAAATAATACCACCATATGATGCTTAAATAGTACCGCTTTACAGTAGTTAAATAATACCACCATATGATATTTAAATAGTACTGCTATACAGTAGTTAAATAATACCACCATACAGAGCTGTTATTGTCTATAGATGTTGCCGGATTGGATATGGGGTCTTACCTGTTACTAATCAGTGTGGCTGATTTGGCAGAACTGACTAATTAGGAGGGGGTGCACATCAGGGGCGTGGAAAAAATACTAAAAGTGGGCCCATTTTGTAGTCGGGTCCAAATGATGGAACGCGGGGCCAGCAATACCATATTGCGGCACATTATACCACCCCAATCACAAAATACAGCCCCAAAAACCTCCACTGGCCGGCTGTGAGGAGGGCTCAGGTAGCCCCCTGGGCATCGGCCCACTGGGAAATTTTATTATGGCCCTTCTGCCCCTGGTGCACATACATTTGACACTGTAGCATTGTGGATAGATTGCCCAGAAGGATTAGCCAGGCTCCTTTCAGAAAACTGTCACTTATGTGGGCGGGTGGTCTCAAAGTTGGAAGTGATGGCATCATGTAGCCGAGCATGGACGTTTTATCTCCTGCCAGAACAAAAGGACCAGGTGTTGACTTCAACATGCCCGACCCAGGGACAGGGGAAGAGTCGGGAGCCCCTCATATACATTAGCTAGTCGGCCAATTCGGTGAAATCGGGGGGTTCACCTGATTTATCGTCTACTTGGGACTTTTCCCCTCCCTTCGTTTTTTAAGATTGTCTTGTCTGTTTATTTGGAGTATGGAGGTGCATCAAACTGTAGATTGCAAGCTCTTTGGTCCACGTGCAGAACCCCCAGCTGTAAGCCTCCAGGTGCGGGCGTCGTGTTGTTTATGACTGCACATAACAGCCCCTAATCTAGATAACACTGTGTACTGCACCCGGTGAAACATTAATAGGGTCGGCACAGATTAACTTCCCCCGGGTCAATATAAGCCGTGTCTGCCACCCATGGACAACAACACCCTGTCCTGTAGAGGCTGACCGTCAATAGGGGGGGTGAACAGGGCAAGGGCTGACCCTATCCAAATGACTGAATAGAGAAGTACAACTCCCAACATGCCCTGACAGCTGCAGAAATGGTGGGAGCTGGAGTGTTCATTTCAATTCTGTTGCACAGTGTATTATACCTGTTTCTGGGAAAGCTGGGTGACAGCCAATATGGCTTCTATACCGCCAGGTGTCTGGAGAATTCCAGTCTGTGAAATGAGTTAATAAAATTCTATGAGTGACAACCAATATAGCGGTCATTATAGCTCCCACAGAGGTTGTCACCAAGCTTTTCCAGACCTTTGATTGGCAAATCTTCCTAATTATGTGCAGTAATATGCAAAATAACCGTGGAGCCCCAATTATGGGTCTTCAACACAGTGAAAGCCAGAAATCCCTCATAGGAAGGAAAACCGAGCAAAGGGGCATCCCCATTACAGAGATCACCAGATCCACCGTATTAAGTGGCCCCTATGTCAAGATCCTGCTCTGTTACAAGCCTTAAGGATGTGACGGGGATAGGGTTGCCACCTTTCCCAACAAAACATACCTGCCAAGTTAAGCCACACCCCAAAGGGGGTGTGGTTGTGGGGTGTGGCTTAACACTGGGTGTTAAGTCGCTATCATACTGTGGCTCCCAATAATATTAATGCCCCCATTAGCACCCCCCAGAATTTATACTACCCCTGTTAGTGCCCCCCAGTATTATTAATGCCCCCATTATTGCCCCCCATTAATAGTAATGCCCCCATCAGTGCATCCCAGGGAGCTTTGCACTTTGGATTGCTGTGTTGAGACTCTTAAATGAGGCTCCACTGTGTTTTTTGTAGCTGGTCTCCCTAAGATCAGCTATTGTTTTTTTTTTTATTATGTTCAGTAATGGGGGCCGTATCAGTGTATAATGAGGCAGACTGGGGGTCTATCAATCATAAATAAGCAAGTTTGACATTTAGGAATTTGTAAGGGTGTAACCATGATTCACTAATGCCATTGAATGTAAAGTGTGTTATGCATGCAATGTCACTCTTCTGTCAGTAGATGGCGACAAAGTACATATAATGTTTTCAATGCAGTTGTTTAATATAGAGAAGGTTATATATGTTTTAACTTTCAAAGTTCAAATAATGACAATTTTGAGACTTAGTAGGACCCTAAGAAGGGTGATAGTGAACTGTAAATGCAGGTTTGAGGCTGCACTTTTTGAAAATGACTTGCTGCATCACAGTCTCCCTGTGAAGGGGAAGGGTTTCCTGGCAGAGACCAGACGGAGGCTGCCTGGTGAATGCTGAGGATGTCAGGAGAGAACCCCTGTGGAGCCAGAAAGGGATTTGTGGCTCACAGGGGAGACGGACACCAGCCCCACGGAAGACACTTGTAGCGTCAGCCCCAGGAAACACGTGGCTGACGGTCCAGTTCTTGCTGGAGTGAACCAGGGGATCAAGAAAAAGCACCAAGAGACTGCCAAGAACTGTAAGTGCGTTTTCGCAGCGTCACATCACATTGCACTGTTCCAGGGACACTTTGGGACATATATGAAAGCTGCAGGATACAGACTTCACCTTCTTTGGATTACAATTAGTATTGCACAATACTTAGCGTGCACCCCAACGTTAAAGCTTGCTCAGGAACATTCAGGCGCAGCCAGGCTGCTTCATGGACATTGGGGAAAAATACGCAAGTACTGGGTTAGTGTTAGACAGTTGTAACGGGGTTCCAAAGGTGCACTTGGTCCCCCATTACCCGCAGACCTGTTGCTTAGCTTTGGGAACGAGGATCTGTGTTTGACCTCATTCCCAGGGCGGCTTTACTAGCTGGGTGGCTCCCTGCTCCTAAGTCTGCCTTGAGCGCCGAGCTGATCACTCGGTGCTCAACTGGTTGGTCTGTCGGTCATGTGGCTCTGGCCACGTCACATGACCCTCACTCCCCACTATAAATACAGGCAGCCTGCTAGCCACAGGTTGCCTGTTAATTTCTAGGTTCCTGGCTATTTGTTGGACTACTGAATACTCTGCGTTTCCGTCCTGGTATTGTGACCTCGGCTCCCACCTGACTACTCTCTTAGGACTCCTCTTGTACTTCCCTACTCTCCTGGTATTTGACCCCGGCTTCTCCTGACCATTCTTTGCTTAACCCTTTGTACTGCGTAGCTCTCTTGGTTCTGATCCGGTCCGTTCATGTTCCGTATTTTGTCTTGTCTGTCTTCCCTGCACGTATCCTAAGTTAGGGACTGTCGTCCAGTTGTCCCCTGTCATCAGGACTCGTGAGGCAAGTAGGCAGGGCCAGGGGTGAGGATGGAGCGCAGTGGTCACTATCCTTCCCCCTGTGTGTGTGTGTACGCGACCGTTACAGATTAACAGGCCCAATAACCACTGTATCATGAATCCTCTCACTACCCTGACTGACTATGTCTCTAACTTGACACAGATGGTGCAGGAGCTAGGAGAGAAACTCCGTTCTTTTGAGTTAGGGCAAGGTTCTTCCACTCCTCAAGGTTCTTCCACTTCTCAATCCTGAAGCTGATAAACTCTCCTCCGAACTGTGCACAGTTTGGGCCCGGGTTCAATCGAACCTAGAAAAGGCTCAAAGTTCTCAAAAACTCAAGGCCGATAGGAGACGTTCAAGGGGGGTGAACTTTCAGGTTGGGGATAAAGTATGATTGTCCTCCAAGAATCTATCTCTCAAGGTACCCTCTAGAAAATTTGCTCCTCGTTTTATTGGACCATATAAGATCACGGAGGTGATTAACCCGGTATCTTTTAGGTTGGAGCTGCCTGAGTCATTCCACATTCATAATTTGTTCCATAAATCTCTACTTAAAAAATATTTTGAACCGGTAGTACCATCGAAAGCCTCGCCTCCGCCGGTTCTTGTTAATGATGCTGTCGAGTATGTTGTGTCTAAAATAGTGGATGTCAGGAAGGTGCGTAATTCCTTGCAGTACCTGATTCACTGGAAAGGGTATGGACTTGAAGAGAGATCTTGGGTACCTGCCAGGGAGGTTCATGGTCCTAGACTGGTTCGTAAATTTCATTTAGAACACCCTGAAAAGCCATCGCCTGAAGTCTTGGGTCCGGTGGCCCCTCGTAAAAGGGGGGGTACTGTAACGGGGTTCCGAAGGTGCATTCGGTCCTCCATTACCCGCAAACCTGTTGCTTAGCTTTGGTAATGAGGATCTGTGTTTGACCTCATTCCCTATGTAGTGTCCCACTAGGTAGGCGTGGGCACTACACAAGGGTCAATTGGTTAGCGTGTTACTTCTACTCACAAGGGACAGAAATGTTATATTTAACTATGCATTCAATGTATTTTCTATGTGTTTTTACATGCAATGTTTCCCCTGTATTATGTATAGCAGGCCTATTAGGGTGTAGTTAGGCATCCTAGACACTAGAGGGAGATAGGGAGCCCCTAGTATAAATGTCCAGGCCCAGACAGGAAGGAGTTGGTTCATAGTCAGGAGTCTGTGGAGACAGAAGTGAGAAGGCACCAGCCAGAGATATGCTGAGGGCCTCCTCCTGACATGCAGCTGATAGCCCTGGCTGCTAGTTATGACCAGGAGGCTAGTGAAGAACCCTAGCCTGCCTGTAGTCCAAGTGAGCCTCAGTTAGCTCAGAAGTCACCCCAGTAGTAGGACAGGACCTCCTGGGAGAAACCTGCAGTTACCCTCAAGCCAAGTAAGGATATTACCAGTCAGATAAGTACCCTGATGAGCAGAGGATCTATACAGCAAAGCAAGTGCCAATACTGGAGGAAGATTATTTGAACCAGGGATTTAAGCCAGCATTTAGGCATCCGGGCCTTGGGATAGAAACCAGACAGGAGTTCTAAAGAACAGTGTACACTATTTCTGAGGAGAATGTACAACCTGATTCTGAGTGTGTTGTTGATTGCTCTCCATGTATCTTGCATGATTAATACCTGCCATCTTGTGAAATAAGCCTGCTTGTGAAGCTTGTGACAAAAGGGACTGCATTACCATCTTGATGTATAAAGTTGGACTGTTTTAAGTAAAGCAACGTTTGGTTCACTATACCACCTGTGTACCTCACTTATTGCTACTGGAAACCGGTGTGCCACCGTTACAGGCACTGGCGTCACGAATCTCAAAAGGGACCTTGCTTCAGGCACTCTAAACACCTGTAACATCCAGGGCATCTCACACAACATCAGGCCAGGTCTCTACTTACAGAGTGTGCCCCAGAGGAACTTGTGTCTACCTCTCCTTCACTGCCGCATGCCTGCCCAGGGTTCTCCTTCAAATAGTGAGTAACCCTCGATTGCCCATAACCGTGACCTCACTTCGCTATACCCTGCAGGTCTGGCGTGCTGCATAAATTGGCGTCACGAACAGGATAACGAACATTCCTGCGCCATTGCGGATACAAGAACTGTGTGCTACTATTGCCTTAAAGTGACCAAGCCCTAAATGCTTTATTGAAAAATTGCTGGGCCAAGGAACTGTAATAATTTGCGGTGTGAAACTGTGCTTTTTCTGGACTGTTTTTACTGCTGTGAAGCCACCGCTTGCTGTGCGTGAATAGACAGCGTTTTGCTTAAAGATGGCCGCTTTGCTTGCTTGGATTTAGTGCTGCGTCATCTTCATACTAAATTGGCGGTAAAAGTTGGCGCCTTTTGCTGAAAAGAGCGGGAAAGGCTATATGTCGGCGCCACCGCCCTGTGTGGACATTTGCATCTCTGCAGAAATGGACTCCGCCTCCCCCATACTGGAGTACCTGGGGGGCGGCCTCCCCGAGCAATGGGAGGATCTGTCTGAACTTATTGGCGTCACCCTGTCGCTCTCCAGAGAAGGTTCGAGCATGTTGAAGAGTGAAGACTGCTCTGCTGGGATGTCTGCGCCTGATCTGTTGAAAATGGATGTTATTGGTGTAGAGCCAGAGGATGCTCCACCGGCCTACTCTCCGGGACCGGAGAGACCCAACTGCCCGCCACCGAGGACGCAACCGGAGACCTATTACGGCTCCTGGAGAGACTTTTTCCAGCCCTCATTCAAGTGGTCAGCATTGATGGCAGAGATACGGGAGGCCGCCATAAAGAAAAATACCAAGACCAAGATCTACTATGAGGAACTGGCAAAGACCGTTTATGAGCGCCACACTGACACCCAACCCCGCCTGGAAAGGAGAAAGGGGTTGGTTGTGGCCTTTGACAAGAACCGTGGCTACGGTTTTATACAGGACTATACCACCGGCAGAGACTTATATGTAAATCGGAGGTCCGTCAAGCGGAGTTACCTCTCCGAATACATGCACAACCTCCGCGAGGGAGAAGAAGTGGAGTTCACCCCTGCCGAGGGCCTGCGAGGCCCATATGCTACTGCCGTGACCCGTCCCAGGAAAGAACCGGAGGACTGGGAAGCAGATGAGGACTACACTGGCTGCGAGCGTGAACCAGCGCGCTCTCCAGAACCTGCCCATCATGCGTTTCAAGAGCGGGGCTCTTTCATTGGCCCGAATGTATTCTGGCAACCAACGGTAGTGGAGAAGTGGGTGAGCCCATATCCGTCCCCTGAGCTGCCTCGCCGGGAGAAAACCATCAAAGAATTAGAGAACCTGGAACGATTCCACGTGACCCTGGACAATATCCGAAAGGGTAAAAGACCGGACGCGTCACCTGAGCCTGCAGCGGCTGCGCAGGATGCGCCCTCTATGGTACAAGTGCCGGCGGCGACATCGGAGGACAGCGATCCCGAAGCTGAGAGCCTAGATGA
The DNA here is from genome assembly GCF_905171765.1 of Bufo bufo. Classification (NCBI taxonomy): domain Eukaryota; kingdom Metazoa; phylum Chordata; class Amphibia; order Anura; family Bufonidae; genus Bufo; species Bufo bufo. The sequence continues at coordinate 546,007,055 of NC_053393.1, read as the reverse complement.
CCAGATCGTCCGTCTGGAGGAGAAGCTGCGGGAGTTACGCCGAATTGCCACCGCCAGAATCCGGACGCCACCTAGGAAGGAAGAGGTCCGCCTTCAGTACTCGGACATCGCGGGGTCAGAGGTAAGGGTACCTGTCCCTACCCGCCGGCCACCTACTGCTACTGCGGCTGCGTTGAGGCCCCCAAGGAGGCCCTCTCACACTGTGACTTGCTGCGCAGAGCCAGTTAACCCAGAGCCCACCGGACCGCTTGCGGCGGCGGTACCCAGGCCAGTGCAACAGCCCACAATTGTTATGCCTGCATCGGTGCGGTCAGCGACCGTGATCACCCCTAGGCCTATGGGGCCAATACCTATTAAGGGTCCCTTTATGCTGCAGCTGCCCCCCAATACTGTGTTGTGGGCACATCCGCCTGTTGACTCTCACTACAGGCCCAATCTACAAATGGAGCCAGGGAGCACCACTGAGATGCAAAGTGAATATGACATGCCCCTGTGAATTGGCCTGCTAGGCCATTGATTTGATTTCTTTTGCCAAGGGATTACTTCAAGAGGATTTAACCCTTCCAGGACAGGAGTCCTTTGTTTTGGTCCTTTGTTGCTGCTGCCAGTTACCCACGGCTCAGTGGTAGTGGTCGCCCACTGAAATACCAATTGCTGCAAAGCGATCTTGTTTACAGGACCTCCTGCCTGCCTATTTTTATGTTGCACCTTTAACCCTTTTTAACCCCCTTTTCAGGTTGATTAAGGGTATTGCAGCACTTATTTTTATATATATATGCCAATGGAATAATGTGGGCTATTTTTATGTGCTGTCATTTTATTGTGCAACTTAAATTTCAAGGAAATGCGCCCAGGGATAGACTCAAAAGTACATGAGCCTCTGAGATCTTGCTATTTTAAAAGAAATGTGCCCAGAGATGGACTCCACTGTATGCGAGCCTCTGTGATCTTATACCTTCCCCAGTGCTGGACTGTTTGTAACACTTGCTATTAATTAAGAAAGGAACCTGGGTACGGACTCATGTTTGTTCTTTGAGCCTCCAAGAACTTTTAATTGTTTTTGCATTTTTACTACTGTTCTATTATGGACAATTTGCACCTAAAATATTATTATGGACTATTCTGGTAATACTGATACGCTGCACCAGGTCAGCGCCCCTGTTCCCTTACATTATCCTGAGAGAAGAGAACGACGCCCCTTTTCACCGTACTTGCTCCTAAGCCAGTGGAACTGCCTGATGTATACATATAATGTATTTTGCAAATGTAGATGTATTTTTCCTGCTTTGCATTATTTCTCTTTTTCAGGTGCAGTATCCAGCTGAACAGGGCCTCTTCATGTTGCGCCAAGGACGGGCAACCTCATAGCGTGGGGGTATGTAGTGTCCCACTAGGTAGGCGTGGGCACTACACAAGGGTCAATTGGTTAGCGTGTTACTTCTACTCACAAGGGACAGAAATGTTATATTTAACTATGCATTCAATGTATTTTCTATGTGTTTTTACATGCAATGTTTCCCCTGTATTATGTATAGCAGGCCTATTAGGGTGTAGTTAGGCATCCTAGACACTAGAGGGAGATAGGGAGCCCCTAGTATAAATGTCCAGGCCCAGACAGGAAGGAGTTGGTTCATAGTCAGGAGTCTGTGGAGACAGAAGTGAGAAGGCACCAGCCAGAGATATGCTGAGGGCCTCCTCCTGACATGCAGCTTGATAGCCCTGGCTGCTAGTTATGACCAGGAGGCTAGTGAAGAACCCTAGCCTGCCTATAGTCCAAGTGAGCCTCAGTTAGCTCAGAAGTCACCCCAGTAGTAGGACAGGACCTCCTGGGAGAAACCTGCAGTTACCCTCAAGCCAAGTAAGGATATTACCAGTCAGATAAGTAACCTGATGAGCAGAGGATCTATAAAGCAAAGCAAGTGCCAATACTGGAGGAAGATTATTTGAACCAGGGATTTAAGCCAGCATTTAGGCATCCGAGCCTTGGGATTGAAACCAGACAGGAGTTCTAAAGAACAGTGTACACTATTTCTGAGGAGAAGGTACAACCTGATTCTGAGTGTGTTGTTGATTGCTCTCCATGTATCTTGCATGATTAATACCTGCCATCTTGTGAAATAAGCCTGCTTGTGAAGCATTTGATATAAGGGACTGCATTACCATCTTGATGTATAAAGTTGGACTGTTTTAAGTAAAGCAACGTTTGGTTCACTATACCACCTGTGTACCTCACTTATTGCTAGTGGAAACCGGTGTGCCACCGTTACAGGCACTGGCGTCACGAATCTCAAAAGGGACCTTGCTTCAGGCACTCTAAACACCTGTAACATCCAGGGCACCTCACACAACATCAGGCCAGGTCTCTACATACAGAGTGTGCCCCAGAGGAACTTGTGTCTACCTCTCCTTCACTGCCGCATGCCTGCCCAGGGTTCTCCTAACCCTCGATTGCCCATAACCGTGACCTCACTTCGCTATACCCTGCAGGTCTGGCGTGCTGCACCAGGGCGGCTTTACTGCTGGGTGGCTCTCTGCTCCTAAGTCTGCCTTGAGCGCCGAGCTGATCACTCGGTGCTCAACTGGTTGGTCTGTCGGTCATGTGACGCTGGCCACGTCACATGACCCTCACTCCCCACTATAAATACAGGCAGCCTGCTAGCCACAGGTTGCCTGTTAATTTCTAGGTTCCTGGCTATTTGTTGGACTACTGAATACTTACCTGATCCTGTTCCCTGACGATCCTTTGCCTGCTCCTCCTGTACTGCGTTTCCGTCCTGGTATTGTGACCTCGGCTCCCACCTGACTACTCTCTTAGGACTCCTCTTGTACTTCTCTACTCTCCTGGTATTTGACCCCAGCTTCTCCTGACCATTCTTTGCTTAACCCTTTGTACTGCGTAGCTCTCTTGGTTCTGACCCGGTCCGTTCATGTTCCGTATTTTGTCTTGTCTGTCTTTCCTGCACGTATCCTAAGTTAGGTACTGTCGTCCAGTTGTCCCCTGTCATCAGGACTCGTGAGGCAAGTAGGCAGGGCCAAGGGTGAGGGTGGAGCGCAGTGGTCACTATCCTTCCCCCTGTGTGTGTTTGGACGTGACCGTTACAACAGTATTATCCTTACTGTGCGTTCATGCTCTGTTACCATTCTGTTTATGTATGCTCAGCTAATTGTTCACTATAACTGTTCAGTAAATGTAAGTGTTGTAACAGAACCGCTGTCTGTGTCTGTGTGGCATCCTGTACTCTGTGTACCTGTGGACCTAGCAATCGGTTTTCTTTCATTTGGCGCTGCGAGCAGGGTACATTGATCGCCATGCAGAACTCAACCAGTTCCGAGGCGGCTCCGGCTGTGGCCCCCATCACCCCTCCTGCCATGGGAGTAGCTCCGACCATGTGTTTGCCCGCAGGAGCAATATTGAACCAGCTAGTGCGGTTTGACGGCCAAAATATGCTGTTAGAAGACTGGGCTGCACATTGTAAAAGCACCCTCAGGATGTACAATTTGGCTCCAGATCTACAATCAGATTGTGGTGCTAAATGCCCTGGAAGGGGATGCTAGACGCACTGTGATGCTACGTCCGGAGGAGGAAAGGAAGACACTGGATGCTATATTCTCGATACTCGAGTCTATTTACAGAGAAACGGCCGGTACTGGCACCCTTAATTCCCACTTCTTCACTCGCTTCCAGCATGACGATGAGACTATTCCCCAGTTTGCTAACGTCCTCCAAGAGATCTGGTGCCATATACAGAAGAGAGAGGGCAGTGGTGCTAACATGCTTGGAAATGGAGATCAAATTCTCAGTGATCAGTTCGTTCTTGGATTGCGCAGCCCTCCTCTTCACCAGGCTCTCAAGGAACGTATCCTGGTGGATGCTACATTGCAGTTTCAGTAGATACAAGCTGAGGCTGTGGCCCGAGACAAAGAAGAAGCGTATGGAGCTTACACCATGAGGATGCAGGCTGCAGGAAGTCAAAGGATTCCCTCTGATGGGGGGGGGGGGGGGGGTCTGCACGAGACAGTGAAGGCACTTAGTGCTTCCCTGGGAGAAATTCAAAGATAGTTGGCACAGTTACGGGCTCCATCTATGGCCCCAGTTTAGCCTGATTACTGGCAAAGGAATGAAGCCCCCATGGGTCCCCCTCTATATCGATCAACTCAAGGGGCTGGAGTGAGAGACTCTACCATGCTCTGGGCTGGCCTGGCACCATCCACAGAGGCACAGTTGTGTGGTCCTCCAAGGGACCGGAAGATGAAGGGCTGCAGTGCTGGATCTGCCAAGAAAGAGGACATATCTACAGTCAATGCCCACAAAGGGTCCTGCATCCAGAACAGCTGCCGTTAAATGGGAACCCCTCGCAGTAGTGGGGCACACCGTAGGGGAGGCCAGTTGCCAGGGTACCTCTAATGACCCCTAGGACCTGGTGACCGAAAGCCCTTATCTAAATGTGCAGATGGAAGAACAGATGGTGGGATGTCTTATAGACACAGGATCAGAAGTAACCACGGTGCCAGTAGAGTTCTTTGAAAAACACAGTGATCAAGCTGATGGTGGTAAATCAGACAGCCATACCTGTGTTTAGAGTGGCATGGATGAGGATGAAGCTATGCAGACAAGATGTCGGCAAGAAGGGGGTGGTGCTTGTAGAGAAACCGGCTTGGTGTGGAGCTCCCGTTGTATTGGTGATGAACGTCCTGCGGGAACTGGACCAGCTCATGTTTACAAAGGATGGTCTGAACTATTGGAAGAAAATGACTTCCCACAAGCCTACCCAGAGGGCATTCCAGAGGTTGATCCGGACGTGCGGTATCTGCAAAAGCACCCCTGAAGATAAGCCGGTGGGAGCAGTGTATACCCCATATGGAGGAGCCTGTACCGTACCTCCGTGACAGGAGAAGATGATACGGATGTCTGTCAGAAGCCAGCGGAAACTGAATGGTATAGGGGTGCTGATAGAGCCTCTAGGCATGTCGGATGCCGGACAGAGCCCAGTGGTCGCCAGGACCATTGTGACAGCAATGGGCAGCCATGTGTTAGTCCGGTGTGTCAACATGCCATGCACAACCATGAAGTTACCTTCCTTGCTGGTGAAAAAGTGGCTCAGTTATATGTGCTGCAAGGAGAACCACTCGCAGGTAGCCAATTCGCCCTACGGGCTGTTGAAAATTACACCTGACCCCTATCATTGGACAAGAACTCGGTGGAGAAACCCACTCCGGAGTTGAATGGCCAGCGGATCTTGGAGCAAATGGAGATTGATGCGAACCAATTCACCGCTGAACAAATGGAGAAGATTGAAGCAGTACTATGGGAGTTTCAATTTACCTTTTCTCGTGTGAAGAGGACTTCGGATGCACAACGGCTATAGAAGGCGCTTTTCCTCTTCCCAGGATTGAAGAGTCATTTACGACATTACAGCGGGCCAAGTATTTCTCAACTCTGGACTTGGCGAGTGGTTACTGGCAATAACCTGTGGCAGAGAAAGATAGACAGAAGACAGCCTTTATCCTACCCATGTGGCTGTACGAGTTCAACAGAATGCCCTTCGGGCTGACGACTGCTCCGGGTACATTTCAACGCCTAATCGAACACTGCCTGGGTGAACTCAACCTTGAGTCGATTCTGATCTACAGTACAGACCAAAAGTTTGGACACACCTTCTCATTCAAATAGTTTTCTTTATTTTCACGACTATGAAGGCATCAAAACTATGAATTAACACATGTGGAATTATATACATAACAAACAAGTGTGAAACAACTGAAAATATGTCATATTCTAGGTTCTTCAAAGTAGCCACCTTTTGCTTTGATTACTGCTTTGCACACTCTTGGCATTCTCTTGATGAGCTTCAAGAGGTAGTCACCTGAAATGGTCTTCCAACAGTCTTGAAGGAGTTCCCAGAGATGCTTAGCACTTGTTGGCCCTTTTGCCTTCACTCTGCGGTTCAGCTCACCCCAAACCATCTCGATTGGGTTCAGGTCCGGTGACTGTGGAGGCCAGGTCATCTGGCGCAGCACCCCATCACTCTCCTTCATGGTCAAATAGCCCTTACTTTCAAAGTTTTCCCAATTTTTCGGCTGACTGACTGACCTTCATTTCTTAAAGTAATGATGGCCACTCGTTTTTCTTTACTTAGCTACTTTTTTCTTGCCATAATACAAATTCTAACAGTCTATTCAGTAGGACTATCAGCTGTGTATCCACCTGACTTCTCCTCAACGCAACTGATGGTCCCAAACCCATTTATAAGGCAAGAAATCCCACTTATTAAACCTGACAGGGCACACCTGTGAAGTGAAAACTATTTCAGGGGACTACCTCTTGAAGCTCATCAAGAAAATGCCAAGAGTGTGCAAAGCAGTAATCAAAGCAAAAGGTGGCTACTTTGAAGAACCTAGAATATGACATATTTTCAGTTGTTTCACACTTGTTTGTTATGTATATAATTCCACATGTGTTAATTCATAGTTTTGATGCCTTCAGTGTGAATCTACAATTTTCATAGTCATGAAAATAGAGAAAACTCTTTGAATGAGAAGGTGTGTCCAAACTTTTGGTCTGTACTGTATCTGGATGACGTAGTAGTCCATGCCCCGGTGTTTGAAGAACATTTGTGAAGATTATGGCAAGTGTTAAGTAGGCTCCGTGCTCATGGTCTTAAGGTCAAACCGAGGAAGTGTCATCTCTTTCAAACAAGCCTAGAGTATATTGGACATGTCATATCAGCTTATGGAGTTCGTCCTGCGGAGAGTAAGATAGAGGCAGTGAGTAAGTGGCGGCAAACTAAGACGCTTCGAGAAGTGAAAGCATTCCTAGGATTGGCTGGGTATTATCGAAGATTTATAAAAGGCTTTGTGAAGATCGGCGGACCACTACACTATCTCTTAAGAGGGACCGCCCAGGGTCTGAAGACACGACCCATATCATGGGGGACTGCCTCAGCAGCAAGCATTTGATGAGTTGAATAAAGCCCTGATTAGTGCCCCCACCCTGGCATATGCTCAGTATGACAGACCATTCACACTCTACACGGATGGAAGTCTGCATGGATTGGGAGCAGTACTAGCCCAAGAACAAGACGGGCAGGAACGAGTCATTGTGTATGCTAGTCGATCCCTACAGGACTCTGAGCGCAATCCGGAAAATGATAGCTCCTTCAAACTTGAGTTGTTGGCGTTGGTCTGGGCAATGACTGAAAAGTTCTCAGGGTATCTCACCGGAGCACAGGTGCTATTAAGGACGGACAATAACCCATTGGCTCACCTGCAGAATGCGAACCTGGGCGCCTTTGAACAAAGATGGATGGCAAGGCTGGCGAAGTTTGATTATACCATCAAATACCGTGCCGGTAAGGACAACGCAAATGCTGAAGCACTGTCCAGAGTCACCTGGGAAGTCCCAGCAGGTGAGGTGGACGAAGAGGATGAAGGGACTGAGATACCCGATCTTGGCAGAGTGCCTCAGCAGTCACCCATGGCCAGTTCAAGTGTTGCTGGGGAAGACTGAAGAATAATGGGCTCAAGTGCAAGATGATGATCCTGACTTGAAGAAGATCAAACATTGGGTGAAGACTGGCCTAAGGCCCAAGATTGAAGAGAGAAGTTGCTGTCCTCACATGGATGGAAGCTGCTGCAGCAGTGGGATTGGCTACGAAACCGAAATGGAATCATGCACCGGAGGGTGTTTCTACCTACTGATCTTGAAGAAAGGTGGCAAATAGTGATACCCAGTAGCCTGGCCTGTAAAGTGGCCCTCGAGGGACATGAAAAGGGTGCCCACCTTGGATCGGAGAAAACATACAAGTGGATACAGAGATTCGTATATTGTCAGCAGTTGGAGCAGATGGTCCGTGAAGTGTGCCAGAAGTGTCGAGCATGTCAGATGGCGAATCCTCCTGAACAGAGAGCTCCAATTCAAGTGATTAAAACATCTGCGCCACTGGAGATCCTAATGATGGATTACATTTTGATTGGCCAGTCGGTGAGTGGCCACCAATATTGCCTGGTGATGACTGATCACTTTACAAAGTTCTCTGTGGCAGTACTTACCTGTGACCAGACGGCGGAGTCAGCTGCCCGTGTGGTGTGCCAACACTTCATCCAGGTGTATAGATGCCCGAAGCAGATTCATTCTGATCAAGGAGCTTGCTTCCAAGGGAAGTTGATGGGAAAGCTGTGTCGGTTGTATGGGATTGAGAAGTTGAGGACGCCGCCGTACCACCCACAGGGCAATGGGGCCTGTGAAAGATTCAACAGGACGCTTCTACAGATGCTCCGTACTCTGGAGAAAGACAGCAAGTTGAGATGGCCCGAATACTTGCCTGAACTACTCTGGACGTATAATAATCGCGTTCATAACACTGTGTCATCAGGCAAAACGGATCCGGTATTTTTTTTTCCTCATTTTTAAAGGTCTGCGCATGCGCAGACCGGAAGGACGGATGAGGCATTCCGGTATTTACTAATACATTCCTATGGAAAAAAAATGCCGGCATTCAGGCAAGTCTTCAGTTTTTTTCGCCGGAGATAAAACCGTAGCATGCTACGGTTTTATCTTTTGCCTGATCAGTCAAAACGACTGAACTGAAGACATCCTGATGCATCCTGAACGGATTACTCTCCATTCAGAATGCATGGGGATATGCCTGATCAGTTCTTTTCCGGTATAGAGCCCCTGTGACGGAACTCTATGCCGGAAAAGAAAAACGATGATGTGAAAGTAGCCTTAGGGCTCTTTCACACCTGCGTTCTTGTCTTCCGGCATAGATTTCCGTCGTCGGGGCTCTATGCCGGAAGAATCCTGATCAGGATTATCCTAATGCATTCTGAATGGAGAGTAATCCGTTCAGGATGCATCAGGATGTCTTCAGTTCCGGTACGGAACGTTTGTTGGCCGGAGAAAATACCGCAGCATGCTGCGCTTTTTGCTCCGGCCAAAAATCCGGAACACTTGCCGCAAGGCCGGATCCGGAATTAATGCCCATTGGAAGGCATTGATCCGGATCCGGCCTTAAGCTAAACGTCGTTTCGGCGCATTGCCGGAGCCGACATTTAGCTTTTTCAGAGTGGTTACCATGGCTGCCGGGACGCTAAAGTCCTGACAGCCATGGTAAGTGTAGTGGGGAGCGGGGGAGCAGTGTACTTACCGTCCGTGCGGCTCCCCGGGCGCTCCAGAGTGACGTCAGGGCGCCCCAAGCGCATGGATCACGTGATCGCATGGATCACGTCATCCATGCGCATGGGGCGCTCTGACGTCATTCTGGAGCGCCCCGGGAGCCGCACGGACTGTAAGTATACCGCTCCCCCGCTCCCCACTACTACTATGGCAACCAGGACCTTAATAGCGTCCTGGGTGCCATAGTAACACTGAAAGCATTTGGAAGACGGTTCCGTCTTCAAATGCTTTCAGTACACTTGCGTTTTTCCGGATCCGGCAGGCACCTCCGGCAACGGAAGTGCATGCCGGATCCCAACAACGCAAGTGTGAAAGTAGCCTAAGACAGTATTATCCTTATTGGGCGTTTATGCTCTGTTACCATTCTGGTTATATATGCTCAGCTAATTGTTCACTATAACTGTTCAGTAAACGTAAGTGTTGTAACAGAACCGCTGTCTGTGTGGCATCGTGTACCCTCTGAATCTGTGGGCCTAGCCCTCGGTTTTCTTTCAAATTCATGAAAAGTTGAGCGACAAATTCCAGGGGTGTTGCTAGGCTAAACATTCGGGGCCTGGCCCCCTGATGTTTTGTCTTGGGCCCCTGATGTTTTGTCTCCGGCCCTGCCAGATAGATACAACTGTAAGTCCTCAGGATGGCAATACAATTAAATCTAATGCACTGGAAGAGCTGAAGGACATCACAGTCATGTCATCAGTCCTAAAGGCAGTGGTTGAGAAGGACCTGCGATGATGTCACCATCATGTGACCAGTGCAGGAGAGGACAGCGCTCAGCAGTGAGGAGGAGAAGTCCTGGGGAAGAAGCTGTGGTGATGTCTGCTAGATGAGGAGAGGTAGGTGAAGGGAGAGGCAGAGCAATGCTGGGAGTTGTGGTTATTTAACTGGGATTGTAAGGGCTGAAAGGAGGGATGATGTTATTTCTGTAGGACTGCATGTTGGAGGTGGCTGGGGCAGGGTGATGTTATTTACATGGGACTGTATGTTGATGGCGGCTGTGGGAGAGGGTGATGTTATTTACATGGGACTGTATGTTGACGCCGGCTGAGGGAGGGAGTGATGTTATTTACATGGGACTGAATGTTGGAGGAGGTTGGGGAGGGGGTGATGTTATTTACATGGGACTGAATGTTGAAGGCGTCTGGGGGAGGGAGTAATGTTGTTTACATGGGATTCCATGTTGGAGGTGGCTGGGGAGGGGGTGATATTATTTACCTGGGACTGTATGTTGAAGGTGGCTGGAGACGGGGGTGATGTTATTTACATGGGACTGTATATTGGAAGAGCTGAATAGAGGGAAGTGTTGTTATGAACATGGGACTGTATTTTGGAGGGGGCTGTAGATAGAGAGGGATGTTATTTACATGGGACTGTATATTGGAAGGGGCTGGGGAGATGGTGTGAAGTTATTTACATGGGACTGTATATTGGAGGTGCTGAAGGGAGGGAAGTAATGTTATTTACATGGAACTGTATTTAAGAGGGGGCTGTAGATAGAGAAGGATGTTATTTATATGGGACTGTATATTGGAAGTGGCAGGAGAGATGGTGTGATGTTATTTACATGGAACTCTACGGTGGAGGGAGGGAAATAATGTTATTTACATGGGACTGTATGGTGGAGGGGCTGAGGAATTATCATTTCTGAGGGCACTAAAGGGAGGAATATAACTACAGGGGCATTATAAATACAGGGGGCACTACAGGGTGAGCATTATAACAGTAGGGGTACTATAAATACTGGAGGCACTTCAGGGCAAGCATTATAACAGTAGGGGGCAATATAAATACTGGGTGCACTGCAGGGCGAGCATTATAACAGTAAGGAGGCAATATAAATACTGGGGGCACTGCAGGGTGAGCATTATAACAGTAGGGGGCAATATATATACTGCGTGCACTTCAGGGCGAGCATTATAACAGTAGGGGGCAATATAAATACTGGGGGCACTGCAGGGCGAGCATTATAACAGTAGGGGGCATTATAAACACAGGGGGCACTTCAGGACGAGCATTATAACAGTAAGGAGGCAATATAAATACTGGGGGCACTGTAGGGATATTATAGGTGTTCTTATTACTACTATTACTAGGAGGGACGTATAGATTATTTCTCCAAAGAGCACTGTGTGAGGCCTTATTGCTAATGAGGGGTTTGTAGATAGCTTTATTACCACTGGGGGAAAATGGGGGGCCCTTATTTCTACTGGGGGCTCTGTGAGGGCATTATTAATACTGGAGGGCTCTTCTACTAATGGAGACACTATGGGGGGGACTATCTGTATGGCACTCATTTTTATTCAGGATAGTATTTGGGGGTATTGGTGGGCACAGTGAGCAGCAGGATAACACTGTTGGGACTCCAGGTTGGGGGATGATGATAGAAATGTGAGGAAGCTAAGATGTCTGTGTGTCTCACTCTGAAGAGACGAGGCGCGGCTGAGAGAAGATGTTCGGACTGAATGGAGAAGATGATGACAGAGAAGATCTACATTGGAGGAGACATCACCTGGGAGGCCCTGGATGTGAGAGGTATGTGCTGCTGTATAGCAAGTACAGCAAAATGCAGTGTGCAGAGGAAGGATCGACCTAGATAATTGGGCCATATTCATTGGGGCTTGGGCCCCGGAGCTTTTGAGACCCTAGCAATGCTCCTGGCGACAACCCTGGGGCAGATTTGATGGTGCTCATGTTGTCAACTAAGGCTACTTTCACATTAACGTTTTCAATTCCGCAATTGAGATCCGTCATAGGATCTCAATAGCGGAAGAAAATGCTTCAGTTTTTTCCCCATTCATTATCAATGGGGACAAAACTGAACTGAATGAAATGGAATGCACCAAAATGCTTTCGTTCCATTTGGTTGCGTCCCCATCGCGGACAGAAAAATGTTGGGATGGGGGGAAACAGCGAATCAGGCCTGAGAACTAGGGAAGGAAGATGGACACCTCCTAGGGACCCTAACCAAAATCCTGACTGACTACCAGTATGAACAAACCCCAAAGGCAGGTGAGTTCATACGCAGGAATAGCTAGAGTCCTATCTAGCCCTATAGGACCCTGGTACTAATGGCAGGGACGAGACTACCTGTTTCTCAAAAAGGAAGGACGAACAGGAGTCTACTTCAGGCCTAATACAAGCAATAGGGGAATGTAACACACAGAACCCAAACAAAATACAAAAGGGAAAGGAAAGACTTAACTTTAAAGAGGCTATGGAAGCACCAGGAACTCAGCTGAGATCCAACCACAAACAAACAATCCAAAGGCACAAAACTATAAACCGCACAGCATAGTGGGAGAAGCAACTGTAAATAAGGAAGGTTAAATGACCACATTAGCAACACCTGGAGGCAAGGGGTGTGGCCATTACCAGAAACGACATAGACACCTATTAAGTCACAAGAAAAACTTGTCAAATCAAACCACGTGTTGCCAGTCTCACAGATCTCCTGCCTCTCACTGTCGCTGTATGTCTCGGTACATCCATGACAGCTTACTACATACAGCTTATACAGCCACCACTAGAGGGAGCTCACTAAATACAGATTATACAGCCACCACTAGGGGGAGCTCACTACATACAGATTATACAGCCACCACTAGGCGGAGCTCACTACATACAGATTATACAGCCACCACTAGGAGAAGCTCACTACAAACAGATTATACACCCACCACAAGGGGGAGCTCACTACATGCAGATTATACAGCAACCACTAGGAGAAGCTCACTACATACAGATTATACAGCCACCACTAGAGGGAGCTGACTACATACAGATTATACAGCCACCACTAGAGGGAGCTCACTAAATACAGATTATACAGCCACCACTAGGGGGAGCTCACTAAATACAGATTATACAGCCACCACTAGAGGGAGCTCACTACATACAGAGTATACAGCCACTACTAGGGGGAGCTCACTACATACAGATTATACAGCCACCACTAGGAGAAGCTCACTACATACAGATTATACAGCCACCACTAGAGGGAGCTGACTACATACAGATTATACAGCCACCACTAGAGGGAGCTCACTACATACAGATTATACAGCCACCACTAGGGGGAGCTCACTAAATACAGATTATACAGCCACCACTAGGGGGAGCTCACTACATGCAGATTATACAGCCACCACTAGGAGAAGCTCACTACATACAGATTCTACAGCCACCACTAGAGAGGGATGCTCACTGCATACAGATTTATTTTTTAGTTCAATGAGAGCTGTATAAATGTATGTTTACACTCACTCTTTGTACTGTGTACTGATTTCTGTTCCTCCACATTCATCATGCGTCCAACAGTGGGGTGCCAAACACTACTACAATTTTATCACAAGACACGGAGGCTCCTATTGCATTCTCTTCCTTTACTAAATTCCATAGCAGCAAGAAGAGTAACCATGGTAACAAAAGAAACACCCCTAGGGGTAACCCCTCCCTCCAATCAGTCCATAAGTAGCCCTTCCTCAGGGAACACTTCCTCTTTCTTTGCTGCTCTATAGCAGATAAGTAGTCTGAGTGTTGTCAATTTGTGTGTATAACGGTTTCCATTCGTTTTTGTTTTCCTGGCCACTCAAAACCTCGTATGAATCGAAAAAAGTCTCTTCGCAAGAGTTTGGTATATGTACAGTATTAGACTGGGTTGGGTCATTGATGTGCCCATTGCGGTCTCTTATTGTGAAATTTAATCAGGACGCTCAATGTCAAATTGAGTGGACAGGAAATACATGTCTCCACTCATAGCTGAAGGCTAGAGACCATTAATGAACCCTGCCATCCGTTTGGGGGCGAGAGTGGCCTAAATATTGTTGACTGTCTTGCTATAGGTGGTGTTTATGGTATAAATTGTTGGGTTATATATATACACCTGTGGATGTTAAAGGTTTGGGGTTCAGGTAATAATCTTGATGTGTATGTATGACTCGGCCACAGTTTCCATACCTTAGGTCAGGGCAGGAGAAGGCACTTTGATCCCTTATCTGTGACCAATGGGCAGCGGAGTATGGGGGTATTAATGGCATCAGAGTTAACATGTGACAGCCAGAAATTCAAGGAAGGTTTATTCAACCCAAACTGACACTTTCCCTGCAGATTGTTCACACGTTACCAAAAATATTATCTGGCTGCTTTGCTCTAGCGTGACATTGTGCAAGAAATCGGGGCCATTGCCAATCACTATCAGTAATAACAGGGAGAATGGTGAAATCAACGTGAGCAAAGTGCAGAGATAAAACCTAGAACAGACAAACCATTCATCCCAGGGAGTACAGGAAGAATGCTCAGTCCTAAACTTAAAGGATCCACACCCCAAAAGAAGAAGATGAAGATGATAACACAGAAAAGATTCACATAAGACAATACTTTTGGACAGGTCCTCCTGAGACTTATTGATACGGATCCTTCTTATGCTTAGCTGCATTATAATAGCTGTATCTTCAAGAGAGATCAGTAACACATAAAGAAGTGCCCTGTGTCATTACCGACCTCCAAACATCACACAACACCCGGATGTACCCCAGCTTCTATTAGGTGGGACTTATGCTTCAGTGGCCCCTCTGAAGAAAGTCTGCGAAATGCCCAACCATTCCATTTTCAGCTGGATTTTCCTGTAAAAAGGCCCAAACTGGGTGGAGATTATGTATATATCAAAACCCCTGTGAGGTAGAAGCCAATTTTCCTCATTTTAGAGTAAAAAGAATCCTTCCGGACTCCAATCAGGCATCAGAAAAAGTCCCTGGAATAACGACCACTCTCTAGTAACTATAACCTGTAATATTATTAGGCTACTTTCACATCTGCATTTTTAATTCGGGTTTTGAGATCCGGCAGAGGATTTCAAAACCTGAATTAAAAGGATCCGTTCCATATAATACATCCTGATTGCTCCTTTTTGGCTGGATTCGGTTGTATTAAATCAAAACAGAACAAACCGGTTTCGGTATGAAAATCATTGCAGCGAAAAAAATAAATAAACAATTTTGTGTCCGGGCCCAAAACGCAGCTGAACTGAATTGATGTATCCTAATCGACAATGAATGGGGGAAAAACTGATCTATTTAATTCGGGTTTTGAGATCCTCTGCCGGATCTCAAGATCTGAATTTAAAACACAGATGTGAAAGTAGCCTTACCCTCCAGAAATACATCCAGGCCCCTCTTCTGTTTTAATGAGCTCACCATCACCACCTCCTCAGTCAAAGAGTCACCACCTCCTCAGGCAGAGAGCACCATAGTCTCACTGCTCTTACAGTCAAATGTCTATAGTTGCACTGCTCTTACAGTAAAGAGTCCATAGTCTCACTGCTCTTACAGTACAGAGTCCATAGTCTCACTGCTCTTACAGTAAAGAGTCCATAGTCTCACTGCTCTTACAGTAAAGAGTCCATAGTCTCACCGCTCTTACAGTAAAGAGTCCATAGTCTCACCGCTCTTACCGTAAAGAGTCCATAGTCTCACTGCTCTTACAGTAAAGAGTCCATAGTCTCACTGCTCTTACCGTAAAGAGTCCATAGTCTCACTGCTCTTACAGTAAAGCGTCCATAGTCTCACTGCTCTTACAGTAAAGAGTCCATAGTCTCACTGCTCTTACCGTAAAGAGTCCATAGTCTCACTGCTCTTATGGTATAGAGTCCATAGTCTCACTGCTCTTACAGTAAAGTGTCCATAGTCTCACTGCTCTTACAGTAAAGCATCCATAGTCTCACTGCTCTTACAGTAAAGCGTCCATAGTCTCACTGCTCTTACAGTAAAGAGTCCATAGTCTCACTGCTTTTACAGTAAAGTGTCCATAGTCTCACTGCTCTTACAGTAAAGTGTCCATAGTCTCACTGCTCTTACAGTAAAGCATCCATAGTCTCACTGCTCTTACAGTAAAGAGTCCATAGTCTCACTGCTCTTACAGTAAAGAGTCCATAGTCTCACTGCTCTTACAGTAAAGAGTCCATAGTCTCACTGCTCTTACAGTAAAGAGTCCATAGTCTCACTGCTCTTACAGTAAAGAGTCCATAGTCTCACTGCTCTTACAGTAAAGAGTCCATAGTCTCACTGCTCTTACAGTTAAGAGTCCATAGTCTCACTGCTCTTAAAGTAAACAGTCCATAGTCTCACTGCTCTTACAGTAAAGAGTCCATAGTGTCACTGCTCTTACAGTAAAGAGTCCATAGTCTCACTGCTCTTACAGTAAAGAGTCCATAGTCTCACTGCTCTTACAGTAAAGAGTCCATAGTCTCACTGCTCTTACAGTAAAGAGTCCATAGTCTCACTGCTCTTACAGTTAAGAGTCCATAGTCTCACTGCTCTTAAAGTGAAGAGTCCACAGTCTCACTGCTCTTACAGTAAAGAGTCCATAGTCTCACTGCTCTTACAGTAAAGTGTCCATAGTCTCACTGCTCTTAAAGTAAAGAGTCCATAGTCTCACTGCTCTTACAGTAAAGAGTCCATAGTCTCACTGCTCTTACAGTAAAGAGTCCATAGTCTCACTGCTCTTACAGTAAAGAGTCCATAGTCTCACTGCTCTTACAGTAAAGAGTCCATAGTCTCACTGCTCTTACAGTAAAGAGTCCATAGTCTCACTGCTCTTACAGTTAAGAGTCCATAGTCTCACTGCTCTTAAAGTAAAGAGTCCATAGTCTCACTGCTCTTACAGTAAAGAGTCCATAGTCTCACTGCTCTTACAGTAAAGAGTCCATAGTCTCACTGCTCTTAAAGTAAACAGTCCATAGTCTCACTGTTCTTACAGTAAAGAGTCCATAGTCTCACTGCTCTTACAGTAAAGAGTCCATAGTCTCACTGCTCTTACAGTAAAGAGTCCATAGTCTCACTGCTCTTACAGTTAAGAGTCCATAGTCTCACTGCTCTTAAAGTAAACAGTCCATAGTCTCACTGTTCTTACAGTAAAGAGTCCATAGTCTCACTGCTCTTACAGTAAAGAGTCCATAGTCTCACTGCTCTTACAGTAAAGAGTCCATAGTCTCACTGCTCTTACAGTAAAGAGTCCATAGTCTCACTGTTCTTACAGTAAAGAGTCCATAGTCTCACTGCTCTTACAGTATAGAGTCCATAGTCTCACCGCTCGTACAGTAAAGCGTCCATAGTCTCACTGCTCTAACAGTAAAGCCTCCATAGTCTCACTACTCTTACAGTAAAGCCTCCATAGTCTCACTGCTCTTACAGTAAAGCGTCCATAGTCTCACTGCTCTTACAGTAAACAGTCCATAGTCTCACTGCTCTTACAGTAAAGAGTTCCATAGTCTTACTGCTCTTACAGTTAAGAGTCCATAGTCTCACTGCTCTTACAGTAAAGAGTTCCATAGTCTCACTGCTTTTACAGTAAAGCGTCAATAGTCTCACTGCTCTTACAGTAAAGAGCTCCATAGTCTTACTGGTCCTACAGTAAAGCGTCCATAGTCTCACTGCTCTTAAAGTAAACAGTCCATAGTCTCACTGCTCTTACAGTAAAGCATCCATAGTCTCACTGCTCTTACAGTAAAGCGTCCATAGTCTCACCGCTCTTACAGTCAAACGCCCATAGTCGCACTGCTCTTACAGTAAAGTATCCATAGTCTCACTGCTATTACAGTAAAGAGTCCATAGTCTCACTGCTCTTACAGTAAAGAGTCCATAGTCTCACTGCTCTTACAGTAAAGAGTCCATAGTCTCACGGCTCTTACAGTAAGGCGTCCATAGTCTCACTGCTTTTAAAGTAAAAAGATCCATAGTTTCACTGCTCTTACAGTCAAATGCCCATAGTCTCACTGCTCTTACAGTAAAGAGTCCATAGTCTCACTGATCTTACAGTAAAGTGTCCATAGTCTCACTGCTTTTACAGTAAAGAGTCCATAGTCTCACTACTCTTACAGTAAAGAGTCCACAGTCTCACTGCTCTTACAGTAAAGCTCCACAGTCTCACTGCTCTTACAGTAAAGCGTCCATAGTCTCACTTCTCTTACAGTAAAGAGTCCATAGTCTCACTTCTCTTACAGTAAAGAGTCCATAGTCTCACTACTCTTACAGTAAAGAGTCCACAGTCTCACTGCTCTTACAGTAAAGCTCCACAGTCTCACTGCTCTTACAGTAAAGCTCCATAGTCTCACTGCTCTTACAGTAAAGAGTCCATAGTCTTACTGCTCTTATAGTAAAGCGTTCATAGTCTCACTGCTCTTACAGAAAACAGTCCATAGTTTTACTGCTCTAACAGTAAAGCGTCCATAGTCTCACTGCTCTTACAGAAAACAGTCCATAGTCTCACTGCTCTTACAGTAAAGAGTCCATAGTCTCACTGCTCTTACAGTAAAGAGTCCATCGTCTCACTGCTCTTACAGTAAAGAGTCCATCGTCTCACTGCTCTTACAGAAAACAGTCCATAGTCTTACTGCTCTAACAGTAAAGCGTCCATAGTTTCACTGCTCTTACAGTAAAGCATCCATAATCTCACTGCTCTTACAGTAAAGCATCCATAGTCTCACTACTCTTACAGTAAAGCCTCTATAGTCTCACTACTCTTACATTAAAGAGCCCATAGTCTCACTACTCTTACAGTAAAGCCTCCATAGTCTCACTGCTCTTACAGTAAAGAGTCCATAGTCTCACTGCTCTTACAGTAAAGAGTCCATAGTCTCACTACTCTTACAGTAAAGCCTCCATAGTCTCACTGCTCTTACAGTAAAGAGCCCATAGTCTCACTGCTCTTACAGTAAAGAGCCCATAGTCTCACTACTCTTACAGTAAAGCCTCCATAGTCTCACTACTCTTACAGTAAAGAGTGCATAGTCTCACTGCTCTTACAGTAGAGTCCATAGTCTCACTGCTCTTACAGTAAAGAGTCCATAGTCTCACTGCTCTTACAGTAAAGAGTCCATAGTCTCACTGCTCTTACAGTAAAGCTCCATAGTCTCACTGCTTTTAAGGTAAAGCGTCCATAGTCTCACTGCTCTTACAGTAAAGAGTCCATAGTTTTACTGCTCTTACAGTAAAGAGTCCATAGTCTCACTGCTCTTACAGTAAAGCTCCATAGTCTCACTGCTCTTACAGTAAAGAGTCCATAGTCTCACTGCTCTTACAGTAAAGAGCCCATAGTCTCACTGCTTTTAAGGTAAAGCGTCCATAGTCTCACTGCTCTTACAGTAAAGAGTCCATAGTCTCACTGCTCTTACAGTATAGAGTCCATAGTCTCACTGCTCTTACAGTAAAGCTCCATAGTCTCACTGCTTTTACAGTAAAGCGTCCATAGTCTCACTGCTCTTACAGTAAAGAGTCCATAGTCTCACTGCTCTTACAGTAAAGTGTCCATAGTCTCACTGCTCTTACAGTAAAGCGTCCATAGTCTCACTGTTCTTACAGTAGAGTCCATAGTCTCACTGCTCTTACAGTAAAGTGTCCATAGTCTCACTGCTCTTACAGTAAAGAGTCCATAGTCTCACTGCTCTTACAGAAAACAGTCCATAGTCTTACTGCTCTTACAGTAAAGAGTCCATAGTTTCACTGCTCTAACAGTAAAGCGTCCATAGTCTCACTGCTCTTACAGTAAAGCGTCCATAGTCTCACTGCTCTTACAGAAAAGAGTCCATAGTCTCACTGCTCTTACAGTAAAGAGTCCAGTCTCACTGCTCTTACAGTAAAGTGTCCATAGTCTCACTGCTCTTACAGTAAAGCGTCCATAGTCTCACTGCTCTTACAGTAAAGAGTCCATAGTCTCACTGCTCTTACAGTAAAGCGTCCATAGTCTCACTGCTCTTACAGTAAAGAGTCCATAGTCTCACAGCTCTTACAGTAAAGAGTCCAGTCTCACTGCTCTTACAGTAAAGAGTCCATAGTCTCACTGCTCTTACAGTAAAGAGTCCATAGTCTCACTGCTCTTACAGTAAAGAGCCCATAGTCTCACTGCTCTTACAGAAAACAGTCCATAGTCTCACTGCTCTTACAGTAAAGAGTCCATAGTCTCACTGCTCTTACAGTAAAGCATCCGTAGTCTCACTGCTTTTACAATAAACATTCCATAGTCTCACTGCTCTTACACTAAGGAATCCTCTTCTATGTTAGTGCAAAAGCCTTCCTTCCTCTAGACATAGTGGATGTCCACTCATCATGGTCACAGTCCTGGGTATAAATTCCAAAAAATACATCTGACTTCAGCATATCCCTCCATGGCTTCTCTTATTAAATTAATCCAAAAATGTACAAAAAGTGCAATGTTTTAAACTTTTAGCTATAACATAGCATTTTTCAAGCATGAAAAATGCTTGAAAAAGGCTATATTATGGCCAAAACATTACACTTTTTTTTACATTTTTTGGATCGATTTAATAAAAAAAGCCATTGAGGGATATGCTGACTTCAGATGTCTTTTTTGGAATTTTGCTGAGTACTGGATGTGGATCCATCAGTGAAATGGACTGCTGGGTATTTGTAAGGAACATTGGTGCTGCTTTTGAACAATTCTTAACAGTCCGGGGTATAAATAAATGATGGGAGTGATCTCTGTACTGACCTCTGATATATGTATAAATGGTTATTAGATCACCCCACAGTTTTTCAAAATAACCCTAATTTTGACAATCTTTCTGGGACCTGTAGTCCACCCATTTCAATTATTACTTTAATTGCCCTCCTCTGAACCCTCTCCAGCTCTGCTATGTCTGCCTTGTTCACAGGAGCCCAGAACTGTACACAGTCCTCCATGTGTGTTCTGACTAGTGATGTGTAAAGTGGTAGGACTATGTTCTCATCACCGCCATCTATGCTCCTTTTGATGCAACCCATTATCTTATTGGCCTTGGCAGCAGCTGCCTGATGCTGGTTTCTACAATCAAGTAAAATTCCTTTGCCATGTCAGTGTTACCTAGTGTTTTGCCATTTTTTATGTACCGGTGACATGTAGTATGTATGGGTGACAAGTAATGTACAGATGAGTTGTATTTTTCCTTCCCATGTGCATAACCTTACATTTATCAGTATTAAACCTCATTTGCCACTTCTCTGCCCAAGCCTCCAATCTATCCAGATCCAAAAAATTGATATTTTACTGTGCAAGCCTTCTACAAGATCATTAATAAATATATTGAAGAGAATAGGACCCAATACTGACCCCTGTGGTACCCCACTAGTGACAGTGACCCCTCCAATACTGACCTCTCTGGTACCCCACTAGTGACAGTGACCCCTCTAATACTGACCTCTGTGGTACCCCACTAGTGACAGTGACCCCTCCAATACTGACTCCTGTGGTACCCCACTAGTGACAGTGACCCAATCTGAGTGTGTACCATTAATAACCACCCTCTGTTTTCTATCACTCAGCCAGTTACTTACTCACATACAGACATTTTCCCCCAGTCCAAGAATTCTCATTTTATATACTAACCTTTCATGTGGTACAGTGTAAAATGCTTTGGAGAAGTCCATATATACGACATCCATTGACTCACCCGGGTCGAGTCTAGAACTTACCTCCTCATAGAAACAGATTAAATTAGTTTGACATGACCGATCCCTCATTATTTGCTTATTTTCATTGAGGTACTCCAAGATAGCATCTCTTAGAAAACCTTCAAACAGTTTACCCACAACATGTTAGACTTCCCAGCCTATAGTTTATGCGCTTTGTTTTTGACCCCTTTTTGAATATTGGCACCACATTTACTAAGCGCCAATACTGTGGAACACTCCCTGTCAGTATCGAGTCCTTAAATATCAGAAATAAGGGTCTGGCTATGACATTACTTAATTCTCTAAGGATACGGGGGTCTATGCCATCTGGTCCCGGTGATTTGTCTATTTTAATCTTTTTAAGACGCCGTCTTACTTCTTCCTGGGTCAGACAGGGCACTTTTAATGGGCAGTTTATTTTGACACTCTGCATTTCCCCTGACACTTCATTTTCCTCAGTGAATACAGTTGAGAAGAAAAAAAATACTTAATATATAGTAACATAGTTTATAAGGCTGAAAAAAGACATATGTCCATCTAGTTCAGCCTGTTATCCTAATTAGGGATGAGCGAACCCGAACTGTATAGTTCGGGTTCGTACCGAATTTTGGGGTGTCCGTGACACGGACCCGAACCCGAACATTTTCGTAAAAGTCCGTGTTCGGGTTCGGTGTTCGGCGCTTTCTTGGCGCTTTTTGAAAGGCTGCAAAGCAGCCAATCAACAAGCGTCATACTACTTGCCCCAAGAGGCCATCACAGCCTTGCCTACTATTGGCATGGCTGTGATTGGCCAGTGCAGCATGTGACCCAGCCTCTATATAAGCTTGGGTCACGTAGCGCTGCACGTCACTCTGCTGATTCAAGCATAGGGAGAGGTTGCAGCTGCGACGTTAGGGCGAGATTAGGCAGATTAACTCCTCCAAAAGACTTCATTCTGTGATCGATCTGCAGCTGTGGATCATTGAAGTGCTAATATTGACTTGCTCACTTTTTTGAGGCTGCCCAGAGCGTTTTTAGATCACTTTTTTTCTGGGGTGATCGGCGGCCATTTTGTGACTTGTGGTGCGCCAGCACAAGCTATCACCAAGTGTATTTAACCATCAATAGTGTGGTTATTTTGTGCTATATCCTACATCAGCTGCAGGCTGAGCCTGTGTCACCGAAGTGCATTTAACCATCAACAGTCTGGTTATTTTTTGGCCATATACTACATCAGCTGCAGGCTGAGCCTGTGTCACCCAAGTGCATTTAACCATCAACAGTCTGATTATTTTTTGGCCATATACTACATCTGGTGCAGGCTGAGCCTGTGTCACCCAAGTGCATTTAACCATCAACAGTGTGGTTATTTTTTGGCCATATATTACATCAGGGGCAAGTTGAGCCTGTCACCCAGCGCCTAAAAAATAGACCTGACATTTCTATTCAACCAAATCTGTACTGTTTTAGCTGGTCAAGTTATTTGTAGTGACCGTAAAAGCACACTTTTTTTTCTGGGTTGAAAAACCATTCCCAAATTTGCCATTCTCAAAATAACTAGTTTCTGGTATTTGAGGCCTACTTGAAATCTATCCCAAAAAGGATATCTTACATTGAAGGTGCTGATAGTGTCATTCAGAAAAACCTAAGACACACGCTAGCGTGCAGATAGAAGTCTGATTCTGTGATTAAACCTATACCTGTCACACAGCGCAAAAAAAAACAGGCCTCACATCTCTATTCAACCAAATCTGTACTGTTTTAGCTGGTCAAGTTATTTGTAGTGACCGTAAAAGCACTTTTTTTTTTCTGGATTGAAAAACTATTCCCAAATTTGCCATTCTCAAAATAACTAGTTTCTGGTATTTGAGGCCTACTTGAAATCTATCCCAAAAAGGATATCTTACATTGAAGGTGCTGATAGTGTCATTCAGAAAAACCTAAGACACACGCTAGCGTGCAGATAGAAGTCTGATTCTGTGATTAAACCTATACCTGTCACACAGCGCAAAAAAAAAACAGGCCTCACATTTCTATTCAACCAAATCTGTACTGTTTTAGCTGGTCAAGTTATTTGTAGTGACCGTAAAAGCACACTTTTTGTTCTGGGTTGAAAAACTATTCCCAAATTTGCCATTCTCAAAATTGTGGTGAACGGGAACAATGAGGAAAACATCTAATAAGGGACGCGGACGCGGACGTGGACATGGTCGTGGTGGTGTTAGTGGACCCTCTGGTGCTGGGAGAGGACGTGGCCGTTCTGCCACAGCCACACGTCCTAGTGTACCAACTACCTCAGGTCCCAGTAGCCGCCAGAATTTACAGGGATATTTGGTGGGGCCCAATGCCGTTCTAAGGATGGTAAGGCCTGAGCAGGTACAGGCATTAGTCAATTGGGTGGCCGACAGTGCATCCAGCACGTTCACATTATCTCCCACCCAGTCTTCTGTAGAAAGCGCACAGATGGCGCATGAAAACCAAGCCCATCAGTCTGTCACATCACCCCCATGCATATCAGGGAAACTGTCTGAGCCTCAAGTTATGCAGCAGTCTCTTATGCTGTTTGAAGACTCTGCTGCCAGGGTTTCCCAAGGGCATCCACCTAGCCCTTCACCAGGGGTGGAAGAGATAGAATGCACAACCACTTATGTTTCCTGATGATGAGGACATGGGAATACCACCTCAGCACGTCTCTGATGATGACGAAACACAGGTGCCAACTGCTGCGTCTTTCTGCAGTGTGCAGACTGAACAGGAGGTCAGGGGTCAAGACTGGGTGGAAGACGATGCAGGGGACGATGAGGTCCTAGACCCCACATGGAATAAAGGTCGTGCCACTGACTTTCAGAGTTCGGAGGAAGAGGCAGTGGTGAGACCGAGCCAACAGCGTAGCAAAAGAGGGAGCAGTGGGCAAAATCAGAACACCCGCCGCCAAAAGACTCCGCCTGCTACTGACCGCCGCCATCTGGGACCGAGCACCCCAAAGGCAGCTTCAAGGAGTTCCCTGGCATGGCACTTCTTCAAACAATGTGCTGACGACAAGACCCGAGTGGTTTGCACGCTGTGCCATCAGAGCCTGAAGCGAGGCATTAACGTTCTAAACCTTAGCACAACCTGCATGACCAGGCACCTGCATGCAAAGCATGAACTGCAGTGGAGTAAACACCTTAAAAACAAGGAAGTCACTCAGGCTCCCCCTGCTGCCTCTTCTGCTGCTGCCGTCTCGGCCTCTTCTGCTGCTGCCGCCGCCTCGGCCTCTTCTGCTGCTGCTGCCGCCGCCTCGGCCTCTTCCTCTGCCTCTGGAGAAACGTTGGCACCTGCCGCCCAGCAAACATGGGATGTACCACCAACACCACCACCTGCGTCACCAAGCATCTCAACCATGTCACACGGCAGCGTTCAGCTCTCCATCTCACAAACATTTGAGAGAAAGCGTAAATTCCCACCTAGCCACCCTCGATCCCTGGCCCTGAATGCCAGCATTTCTAAACTACTGGCCTATGAAATGCTGTCATTTAGGCTGGTGGACACACACAGCTTCAAACAGCTCATGTCACTTGCTGTCCCACAGTATGTTGTTCCCAGCCGCCACTACTTCTCCAAGAGAGTCGTGCCTTCCCTGCACAAACAAGTGTCCGATAATATCAAGTGTGCACTGCGCAACGCCATCTGTGGCAAGGTCCACCTAACCACAGATACGTGGACCAGTAAGCACAGCCAGGGACGCTATATCTCCCTAACTGCACACTGGGTAAATGTAGTGGCGGCTGGGCCCCAGGCGGAGAGCTGTTTGGCGCACGTCCTTCCGCCGCCAAGGATCGCAGGGCAA
This sequence comes from Bufo bufo, assembly GCF_905171765.1. Lineage (NCBI taxonomy): Eukaryota > Metazoa > Chordata > Amphibia > Anura > Bufonidae > Bufo > Bufo bufo. The sequence continues at coordinate 545,981,638 of NC_053393.1, read as the reverse complement.
CATTCTTTGCCTCCTGTCTCCTCCTCCTCCTACTCAGCTTCCTCCTCCTCTTCTTCCACCTGCTCATCCAGTCAGCCACACACCTTCACCACCAACTTCAGCACAGCACGGGGTAAACGTCAGCAGGCCATTCTGAAACTCATATGTTTGGGGGACAGGCCCCACACCGCACAGGAGTTGTGGCGGGGTATAGAACAACAGACCGACGAGTGGTTGCTGCCGGTGAGCCTCAAGCCCGGCCTGGTGGTGTGCGATAATGGGCGAAATCTCGTTGCAGCTCTGGGACTAGCCGTTTTGACGCACATCCCTTGCCTGGCGCATGTGCTGAATTTGGTGGTGCAGAAGTTCATTCGCAACTACCCCGACATGTCAGAGCTGCTGCATAAAGTGCGGGCCGTCTGTTCGCGCTTCCGGCGTTCACACCCTGCCGCTGCTCGCCTGTCTGCGCTACAGCGTAACTTCGGCCTTCCCGCTCACCGCCTCATATGATGGAAGAGGAGGTGGCCCAGGAGGAAGAGGAGGAAGAGGGGTCATTTTTAGCACTTTCAGGCCAGTCTCTTCGAAGTGACTCAGAGGGAGGTTTTTTGCAACACCAGAGGCCAGGTACAAATGTGGCCAGACAGGGCCCACTACTGGAGGACGAGGATGAGGAGGAGGTGGAGGAGGATGAGTATGAAGCATGTTCACAGCGGGGTGGCACCCAAAGCAGCTCGGGCCCATCACTGGTGCGTGGCTGGGGGGAAACACAGGACGATGACGATACGCCTCCCACAGAGGACAGCTTGTCCTTACCTCTGGGCAGCCTGGCACACATGAGCGACTACATGCTGCAGTGCCTGCGCAACGACAGCAGAGTTGCCCACATTTTAACGTGTGCGGACTACTGGGTTGCCACCCTGCTGGATCCCCGGTACAAAGACAATGTGCCCACCTTACTTCCTACACTGGAGCGTGATAGGAAGATGTGCGAGTACAAGCGCACGTTGGTAGACGCGCTACTGAGAGCATTCCCAAATGTCACAGGGGAACCAGTGGAAGCCCAAGGCGAAGGCAGAGGAGGAGCAAGAGGTCGCCAACGCAGCTGTGTCACGCCCAGCTCCTCTGAGGGCAGGGTTAGCATGGCAGAGATGTGGAAAAGTTTTGTCAACACGCCACAGCTAAGTGCACCACCACCTGATACGGAACGTGTTAGCAGGAGGCAATATTTCACTAACATGGTGGAACAGTACCTGTGCACACCCCTCCACGTACTGACTGATGGTTCAGCCCCATTCAACTTCTGGGTCTCCAAATTGTCCACGTGGCCAGAGCTAGCCTTTTATGCCTTGGAGGTGCTGGCCTGCCCGGCGGCCAGTGTTTTGTCTGAACGTGTATTCAGCACGGCAGGGGGCGTCATTACAGACAAACGCAGCCGCCTGTCTACAGCCAATGTGGACAAGCTGACGTTCATAAAAATGAACCAGGCATGGATCCCACAGGACCTGTCCATCCCTTGTGCAGATTAGATATTAACTACCTCCCCTTAACAATATATTATTCTACTCCAGGGCACTTCCTCATTCAATACTATTTTAAATTTCATTTTACCATTATATTGCGGGGCAACCCAAAGTTGAACCTCTCCTCTGTCTGGGTGCCGGGGCCTAAATGTGTGACAGTGGCCTTTTCCAGTGGTGGGTGACGTGAAGCCTGATTCTCTGCTATGACATGAAGACTTATTCTGTGCTGACATGAAGCCAGATTCTCTGTTACGCGACCTCTCTCCTCTGCCTGGGTGCCTGGGCCTAAATATGTGACAGTGGCCTGTTCCAGTGGTGGGTGACGTGATGCCTGATTCTCTGCTATGACATGAAGACAGATTCTGTGCTGACATAAGGCCAGATTCTCTGTTACAGGACCTCTCTCCTCTGTCTGGGTGCCGGGGCCTAAATGTGTGACAGTGGCCTGTTCCAGTGGTGGGTGACGTGAAGCCTGATTCTCTGCTATGAGATGAAGACAGATTCTGCGCTGACATAAGGCCAGATTCTCTGTTACGCGACCTCTCTCCTCTGCCTGGGTGCCTGGGCCTAAATATGTGACAGTGGCCTGTTCCAGTGGTGGGTAACGTGAAGCCTGATTCTCTGCTATGACATGAAGACAGATTCTGTGCTGACATAAGGCCAGATTCTCTGTTACAGGACCTCTCTCCTCTGTCTGGGTGCCGGGGCCTAAATGTGTGACAGTGGCCTGTTCCAGTGGTGGGTGACGTGAAGCCTGATACTCTGCTATGACATGAAGACAGATTCTGTGCTGACATAAGGCCAGATTCTCTGTTACGGGACCTCTCTCCTCTGTCTGGGTGCCGGGGCCTAAATGTGTGACAGTGGCCTGTTCCAGTGGTGGGTGACGTGAAGCCTGATTCTCTGCTATGACATTAGGATTGATTCTGCGCTGACATAAGGCCAGATTCTCTGTTACGGGACCTCTCTCCTCTGCCTGGGTGCCTGGGCCTAAATGTGTGACAGTGGCCTGTTCCAGTGGTGGGTGACGTGAAGCCTGATTCTCTGCTATGACATGAAGACAGATTCTGCGCTGACATAAGGCCAGATTCTCTGTTACGGGACCTCTCTCCTCTGCCTGGGTGCCTGGGCCTAAATGTGTGACAGTGGCCTGTTCCAGTGGTGGGTGACGTGAAGCCTGATTCTCTGCTATGACATGAAGACAGATTCTGTGCTGACATAAGGCCAGATTCTCTGTTACGGGACCTCTCTCCTCTGCCTGGGTGCCTGGGCCTAAATGTGTGACAGTGGCCTGTTCCAGTGGTGGGTGACGTGAAGCCTGATTCTCTGCTATGACATGAAGACAGATTCTGTGCTGACATAAGGCCAGATTCTCTGTTACGAGACCTCTCTCCTCTGTCTGGGTGCCGGGGCCTAAATGTGTGACAGTGGCCTGTTCCAGTGGTGGGTGACGTGAAGCCTGATTCTCTGCTATGACATTAGGATTGATTCTGCGCTGACATAAGGCCAGATTCTCTGTTACGGGACCTCTCTCCTCTGCCTGGGCCTAAATGTGTGACAGTGGCCTGTTCCAGTGGTGGGTGACGTGAAGCCTGATTCTCTGCTATGAGATGAAGACAGATTCTGTGCTGACATAAGGCCAGATTCTCTGTTACAGGACCTCTCTCCTCTGCCTGGGTGCCTGGGCCTAAATGTGTGACAGTGGCCTGTTCCAGTGGTGGGTGACGTGAAGCCTGATTCTCTGCTATGACATGAAGACAGATTCTGTGCTGACATAAGGCCAGATTCTCTGTTACGGGACCTCTCTCCTCTGCCTGGGTGCCTGGGCCTAAATGTGTGACAGTGGCCTGTTCCAGTGGTGGGTGACGTGAAGCCTGATTCTCTGCTATGACATGAAGACAGATTCTGTGCTGACATAAGGCCAGATTCTCTGTTACGGGACCTCTCTCCTCTGTCTGGGTGCCGGGGCCTAAATGTGTGACAGTGGCCTGTTCCAGTGGTGGGTGACGTGAAGCCTGATTCTCTGCTATGACATGAAGACTGATTCTGTTCTGACATGAAGCCAGATTCTCTGTTACGGGACCTCTCTCCTCTGCCTGAGTGCCTGGGCCTAAATGTGTGACAGTGGCCTGTTCCAGTGGTGGGTGACGTGAAGCCTGATTCTCTGCTATGACATGAAGACTGATTCTGCGCTGACATGAAGCCAGATTCTCTGCTATGGCATGAAGAGACTGATTCTCTGCTGACATGAAGCCAGATTCTTTGCTATGGCATGAAGAGACTGATTCTCTGCTGACGTGAAGCCAGATTCTCTGCTATGGGACCTCTGTCCAATTGATATTGGTTAATTTTTATTTTTTTAATTTTTATTTTAATTCATTTCCCTATCCACATTTGTTTGCAGGGGATTTACCTACATGTTGCTGCCTTTTGCAGCCCTCTAGCTCTTTCCTGGGCTGTTTTACAGCCTTTTTAGTGCCCAAAAGTTTGGGTCCCCATTGACTTCAATGGGGTTCGGGTTCGGGACAAAGTTCGGATCGGGTTCGGATCCCGAACCCGAACATTTCCGGGAAGTTCGGCCGAACTTCTCGAACCCGAAAATCCAGGTGTTCGCTCAACTCTAATCCTAATACCTTCTATTTTTCTTGTCACTTTCTACAACTTCTTCCTCATCACTCTTTAAAAGGGCAACACTTTCAGAGTTAACATTTTTACCATTTACAGTTGCAAGAAAAAGTATGTGAACCCTTTGGAATGATATGGATTTCTGCACAAATTGGTCATAAAATGTCATCTGATCTTCATCTAAGTCACAACAATAGACAATCACAGTCTGCTTAAACTAATAACACACAAAGAAATAAATGTTACCATGTTTTTATTGAACACACCATGTAAACATTCACAGTGCAGGTGGAAAAAGTATGTGAACCCCTAGACTAATGACATCTCCAAGAGCTAATTGGAGTGAGGTGTCAGCCAACTGAAGTCCAATCAATGAGATGAGATTGGAGGTGTTGGTTACAGTTGTCCTGCCCTATAAAAAACACACACCAGTTCTTTTCTACACCTACAGAGGCCGTACAGTGGCTTGATTTGACCGTTCTATAGCCCCTGTTGGGATCTCTAATTTATATTTTGATGGCGTTTGTACTTTTACACGTTGGCTATATGGTGGTGGAGTGAGGAGCGGGGTTTGATTGGGAGCGGGCTTGGCGATAGTGGAAGAGGTTGATGGGGATAATATTCTCTGTGAGCCAAATGGTGGGTTTAGGTAATGGCTATGGGTGGGGGGTGGGTATTAGGGAAGGGGAAGGGGTGGGGGGGTTAGCTGCTGTCGCTGGGCCTAGGGGACCTCTCTCCCCTCTCCTGCCGGTCTGTGGAAGGTTTCGTCCTGTGATAGCTTATAATGACGCGTAGGGTTCTGTGTTGGAATGTGCGAGGGTTGGGGGATAGAATTAAAAGGACAGTGGTGTTTGATGTTATGGCTCGGCACCTCCCGGCAATAGTGGCTTTATTGGAGACGCATGCTCCCCCAATTAAAGAGGCGATGGGCGAAATTGGAATACCACTCATGCCTCTCATCATATTCAAGGGGTGTGAGTGTGTATATCCATCATGGGGTTGATTTTCATCCGTTGGATGTTCGGGTGGATAGGGCGGGTCGATATGTTTTTGTCCACGGTCAGTGGAATGGACAGGAGACTATCTTAGCTTTTGTCTATGTCCCTCCCCCTTTTGCATCCACTATCCTATCTTTGTTGTCTACGTTTATTTGTAGTAAACCCCGGTGCCCGATGTTGCTGGTAGGTGATTTGAACTCAGTTTTGGATCCGGAACTGGATAGGATATCTCTCTCCTCTGAGCAGAGGCAGACACGGTCCCTGTTGGGCAGCATCACTCAGGAGCTTGCATGGGTTGATGTTTGGCGCTATTTGTATGGAAGAAAATGTGCGTATTCATGCTTTGGCCGGACGTACAGGTCAATGTCAAGAATCGACTTAGCCTTCGCAAATGGGGCTATGTCTGATCAAGTGGTGAAGATGAAATATGAATTGCACGGAATCTCTGACCATTCTCCGGTTCTGCTTCAGCTCAGGGGGGCAGGGTTAAATACGCGTCCCAATAGAGCTTTTAGACTAGGGCTGAAAAGATTATTCAAATAATTTGATTAAATCGAGTCAAAAAAATCAGTTTCCCTGCATCGAGTAATCGATTACATCACATGATCACGGAGCGGGAGTGAAATTAAGCGTCTCACTCACCGCTCCGTGTCAGCTGGAGTCCAGAGAGATGGCACCGCCCTGCATCCAGGACTTTGCGTACTGCGCAGTTGCGCACATACATCGTCAGCACGCTGGCTGACGATGTGTGTGTGACGTAAGGTCCTAGTGCATGCTGGGATGAAGACGGTCTCGGACTCCATGTGTCTGCGGCTGCGCCCTCCTCACTAGTGCCAGTGCCATTAGGTAATTTAAGTTAACAGCACCAGAGGCACGCCAGGGGGGAAAAGGGGGCACTCACTGTAAATTGATATTGAAAGGCAGATGGAGAGTGGTTAATGGAGGCACCACCTTGGCATGTATAAAGTTATTGGTTTAGAGAGGGGTTAATGAAGGCACCTCCAAGGTGCTTTCATTAACCCCTTCAAACCAATAACTTTATACATGCCCACTGCCAAGGTGCTTCCATTAACCCCTCCAAACCAATAACTTTATACAGCCAACTTGGCATATACAGTACAGACCAAAAGTTTGGACACACCTTCTCATTCAAAGAGTTTTCTTTATTTTCATGACTATGAAGGCATCAAAACTATGAATTAACACATGTGGAATTATATACATAACAAACAAGTGTGAAACAACTGAAAATATGTCATATTCTAGGTTCTTCAAAGTAGCCACCTTTTGCTTTGATTACTGCTTTGCACACTCTTGGCATTCTCTTGATGAGCTTCAAGAGGTAGTCCCCTGAAATGATCTTCCAACAGTCTTGAAGGAGTTCCCAGAGATGCTTAGCACTTGTTGGCCCTTTTGCCTTCACTCTGCGGTCCAGCTCACCCCAAACCATCTCGATTGGGTTCAGGTCCGGTGACTGTGGAGGCCAGGTCATCTGGCGCAGCACCCCATCACTCTCTTTCATGGTCAAATAGCCCTTACTTTCAAAGTTTTCCCAATTTTTCGGCTGACTGACTGACCTTAATTTATAAAAGTAATGATGGCCACTAGTTTTTCTTTATTTAGCTTCTTTTTTCTTGCCATAATACAAATTCTAACAGTCTATTCAGTAGGACTATCAGCTGTGTATCCACCTGACTTCTCCTCAACGCAACTGATGGTCCCAACCCCATTTATAAGGCAAGAAATCCCACTTATTAAACCTGACAGGGCACACCTGTGCAGTGAAAACCATTTCAGGGGACTACCTCTTGAAGCTCATCAAGAGAATGCCAAGAGTGTGCAAAGCAGTAATCAAAGCAAAAGGTGGCTACTTTGAAGAACCTAGAATATGACATATTTTCAGTTGTTTCACACTTGTTTGTTATGTATATAATTCCACATGTGTTAATTCATAGTTTTGATGCCTTCATAGTCATGAAAATAAAGAAAACTCTTTGAATGAGAAGGTGTGTCCAAACTTTTGGTCTGTACTGTATAAAGTTATTTGTTTTTTAGACTCTGGAGAGGGTTTAATGGAGGCACATTGGCGCTGGCAAATTGCAATGGCATCATGTATAAAGTTATTAGTTTGGATGGAGAGATCTGTGTGAAGTTGAAAGGTGATATTCTGATTGGGGGGGGGGGGGGGAGTTTGATCCGATGATGTTTCTGAAGTTTTACCCCCCGTAAGGTGTGACTGTGTCACTTAAGTTTTACTAATTGTTGCACAAAGCAAGAGGCAAGGCCTAAAGAAGTATTACTTTACTTTTAACTGCAAAATGGAGAAAGAGAGAGAAAATATAAGTGAGGCCGCCGAGGGGCGATCAGAAGGGACAGGACAGAGAAAACGGCACAGAGTGTCCAAAGTTTGGGATCATTTCAAGCTGAGAAAGAAAGAAAAGTCTGTACAGTGTGTCTATTGTAAAAGCGAACTAGCCTACCATAATAGCACGACATCAATGCTTCAACATCTGAACAGAAAACACCCAGTTTACGCATGTACTACTAGTTCACCGAGCGGACCGGACCCAAGGTAAGTAAAGCAAACATTTTATATAATCCACACATGCTTCGTATTGTAATAATAATAGTTTATTTAACATCTTTTTCAGTACATCACAATAGCGACGTATGGACAGCTGCATCACGTTCAACTGAAGCAGCTGAGCTTACAGACAGCATCCTGAACATGATGGTCACAGACATCCGCCCGCTATCTATGGTGGAGGATGAAGGTTTTCAGAGGAGGATTTCCACTTTCAATCCAAGATACACTCTTCCTTCCAGAACCTACTTCATGAAAATTATGGAGAAAAAGCATGAAGACATCAAAGGCAAGTTGAAGAACACTCTTAGGCCCCTTTCACACAGGCGAGTATTCCGCGCGGATGCGATGCGTGAGTTGAACGCATTGCACCCGCACTGAATACCGACCCATTCATTTCTATGGGGCTGTTCACATGAGCGGTGATTTTCACACATCACTTGTGCGTTGCGTGAAAATCGCAGCATGCTCTATATTCTGCGTTTTTCACGCAACGCAGGCCCCATAGAAGTGAATGGGGTTGCGTGAAAATCGCAAGCATCCGCAAGCAAGTGCGGATGCGGTGCGATTTTCACGCATGGTTGCTAGGAGACGATTGGGATGGGGACCCGATCATTATTATTTTCCCTTATAACATGGTTATAAGGGAAAATAATAGCATTCTGAATACAGAATGCTTAGTAGGTGATCAATTGAGGGTTGAAAAAAAATAAAAAAATTAACTCACCTTCTCCTCTTGTTCGCGTAGTTCCCGGTCTCTTCTTTACTTCTCAAAAGATGAACTATAGGCTAGGACCTGTGTTGACGTCAGATCACATGCTGATGTACCATGTGATTGGAGCATGTGATCTGACGTCACCAAACGTTCTTTAGCCCACAGCTCATCATTAAAGAAGTAAAGAAGAGACGGGAACTACGCGAACAAGAGGAGAAGGTGAGTTCATTTTTTTATATTTTTTTAACCCTCAATTGATCACCTACTAAGCATTCTGTATTCAGAATGCTATTATTTTCCCTTATAACCATGTTATAAGGGAAAATAATAGCTTCTACACAACACCTAACCCAAGCCCGAACTTCTGTGAAGAAGTTCGGGTTTGGGTACCAAACATGCGTGATTTTTCTCACGCGAGTGCAAAACGCATTACAATGTTTTGCACTCGGGCGGAAAAATCGTGGGTGTTCCCGCAACGCACCCGCACATTTCCTCGCAACGCCCGTGTGAAAGAGGCCTAAGTGTGTGGCTTGTGTAAGATGCCTTGCTGAGCATTTTAAGAAGAGTGAGTTGGCATGTACAAAACTAAAGGAGAAGCAACAGCAGATGGGCACGCCACAACATATGCTGGTGCATGATGTAAGTACACGCTGGAATAACACTTATTATCACATGATAGCAAGATTGCTGGAAGAAAGATGGCCGGTGACTGCTGCTCTCTCAGACCCAGAAGTGACTCCAAGAGGAAAACACCACTACCTTGATCTGAAGCCTGAACAGTGGAGCCTGATTGAGGAGCTTAGCCAGGCACTTGAGCCATTTGAAGGAGCTACGGTATTTCTGAGTGGGCAGAAGTCCACAGAAGTCCATACAGAGTTTAGCTTTTGAGACTGCACCATTAATGTCATACCAGGCTCATGCAGTACAACAGATCACAACAAGATGGCAAGAACTGTCTACGTTTCAACCTGACTCTTCAAACACTGCCCTAATTGCCGCTGCTCTGGATCCCCGATTTAAGAAACTTAAATTCTTGTCTGCAGATGAGTCATTCAAGGTCCAAAGCACAGTACAGACCATGGCAATTGTTGCCAAAAACGAAAGGACACAGTCTAGTGAACATGATGAAGCTTCTTCTAGAAGAGGACAAGAAGATAACCCTGCTGCAGCAAAGCACAAGGATCATGCAGCGATATCATTCCTCCAGAACATACTGGGATCATCAGAGTCCAGCTCCAGTGATGAAGAGGATGAAGAGCAGCAGTTAAGTCAATCTGTGCAGAAGGAGGTCTTGATGTACTTTGGAGAACATCCCGTGTCCAAGAAAGAGAATCCGTTGTCATGGTGGAAAACAAATGAAACACGCTATCCAGTACTAGCAAAGCTGGCAAAATATTCCAGCAACATCCACGCCATCAGAACGACAGCAGGAAACGTAGCATCAAAGCTCAGGGCCAGCCTCAGTTCTGAGCATGTGGATATGCTCACTTTTCTCCATAATAACCGCCAAATAATCCTTTAGGCCACGAATAAGCAACCTTCGGCACTCTACCTTCTGTGAAACTACCACTCCCTGCATGCAACAAACATGCTATGTTCTTCTAGTTCTAACGCCTATAGAAGTGATTGAAGGAAGCATTCTGGGAGTTGTAGTTCCCAGACAGCTGGAGTGCCGGAGGTTGCTGATCACCGCTTTAGTGTAAGCCAGGGCAAGCTACATGCACTTTACCATATGATATTGATATGTACCTCAGGAGGAGATAGCCTTTATCCAAACTGGTGTAAAGGTCAACTGGTTTAGCAACCAATCAAATTACACCTTTCATTATTCAGAGCTACTTTGGAAAATGAGGTGGAATCGGATTGGTTGCTATTGGTAAACTAAGCCAGTTTTCCTTTACACCACTTTTGATAAATCTATTCTCACCCACCAGTTCTTCTTTTTGCCTTCTAAAAATGCCAGAAAGCCTTAGAAGAAAATATGTGCAAGAAGACAGACTCAGAACTAAAGTTGCCGGAAAGTCGTTCAGAGTTGAAGAACAAAGGGTCAGGCAATGTTTGTCTTACTACTACTAAACACTATTCCGCTGTTGCAGTGGTGAATAAGGGGATATAGAAAGTAAATTCACAAAAACACTACTAACACCTTTCTATATAAAACATAACTTTTTATACGAGAAAAAACGTCATGATGTAGCCCAACGTATAGAGGCCCAAACCCTCCTAGAGAGCAACATACAATAAAGAGGATACATTAAACCAGGGTTCTTACTCACATTTCTGTAGATATCAATACTGAATTTCTCACCATTGCATAGAGGTAGATGTGATACAGTCGATCCTTGTAGGTTCCAAGAGCGGAGTACTATGGCATATTAACACCAGGGATTGTCTGTGCATAGGCTGATCACGTTTAGGAATGAACTATACGGCAATCCCCCTTTTTTGAAGTTGTGAAGCAATCCGGTCTTGGAAGGAACCTACAAGGATTGACTGTATCACGTCTACGTAATGGTGAGCAATTCAGTATTGATATCTACAGAAACGTGAGTAATCCAGAACCCTGGTTTACTTTATCCTCTTATATGTTGCTCTATAGGAGGGTTTGGTAACTTTGGTTTGGGTCTATATACTTGGGCTACAGATGAGTCTGTAGTTTTTCCTCTTTTAAATAATTGTATTTCAAGTGATGTTTTATATAGAAAGGTGCAGTGTTTTTGCGAACTTACTTGATTACTTTTTTTTTGTAATTTAGCATTTTTATTTGAAATCTGCTTTTACAAGTTAAAGTATTTTGATCATCTTATTAACAGCTTAGGCCAAGTTAACTTCACGTTGCAGTGTCAACACTGGGAGTCCGTCGACTCTGATCAGCTGGCGACTGGCTGGAGTCCGGCGAAAAAATGCTATGTGACTCTGACTCCCTTCACTACTCACTCTGTGCAGCATTTTTTGTCCTGATCCCCATTACAGTCAATGGGCATCTATCTAGCTTGACAGATGGAGCCGGTGTACTCCAGCAGTCTGATCCTCCACCGGAATAGACTGACGGAGTTCACAAATCACAACATAACCCGAGCCTGCTGGAGTATACCGTAATGGGTATAGCCGGATACAACCAGCTATATGCTCTGCTCTCATAATCTTATTGACTATAATGTGGTCCAAGGCCATCTGGCCATGTGCTGGCATTCATGCTGAATATCGTCCAAACTTAGCTTGAATGCTGTAACAAGGCCAGACCCTAGTTTACACCATTACAGTCAATCGCTGCAGCAGCCGGCAGTATCTAGTTATACCCGATATGGTACATTCTGGCTGTTCTTCTGACAGAACCAGAATGTATATTGCAGCTGTGAAAGAAACCTTATGTCATGTGTGTGCAATTATTTGCTATACCATACCACCACTGTAAGAAATAAAAATATTGTTTTTATAAAGAAAAACATAATTACGTACAGTACAGACCAAAAGTTTGGACACACCTTCTCATTCAAAGAGTTTTCTTTATTTTCATGACTATGAAGGCATCAAAACTATGAATTAACACATGTGGAATTATATACATAACAAACAAGTGTGAAACAACTGAAAATATGTCATATTCTAGGTTCTTCAAAGTAGCCACCTTTTGCTTTGATTACTGCTTTGCACACTCTTGGCATTCTCTTGAGGAGCTTCAAGAGGTAGTCCCCTGAAATGGTCTTCCAACAGTCTTGAAGGAGTTCCCAGAGATGCTTAGCACTTGTTGGCCCTTTTGCCTTCACTCTGCGGTCCAGCTCACCCCAAACCATCTCGATTGGGTTCAGGTCCGGTGACTGTGGAGGTCAGGTCATCTGGCGCAGCACCCCATCACTCTCCTTCATGGTCAAATAGCCCTTACTTTCAAAGTTTTCCCAATTTTTCGGCTGACTGACTGACCTTCATTTCTTAAAGTAATGATGGCCACTCGTTTTTCTTTACTTAGCTGCTTTTTTCTTGCCTTAATACAAATTCTAACAGTCTATTCAGTAGGACTATCAGCTGTGTATCCACCTGACTTCTCCTCAACGCAACTGATGGTCCCAACCCCATTTATAAGGCAAGAAATCCCACTTATTTAAGCTGACAGGGCACACCTGTGAAGTGAAAACCATTTCAGGGGACTACCTCTTGAAGCTCATCAAGAGAATGCCAAGAGTGTGCAAAGCAGTAATCAAAGCAAAAGGTGGCTACTTTGAAGAACCTAGAATATGACATATTTTCTGTTGTTTCACACTTGTTTGTTATGTATATAATTCCACATGTGTTAATTCATAGTTTTGATGCCTTCAGTGTGAATCTACAATTTTCATAGTCATGAAAATAAAGAAAACTCTTTGAATGAGAAGGTGTGTCCAAACTTTTTGTCTGTACTGTACGTTATTTTAAGAAGGTTTTTCTTATTAGATTACTCGATGAATCGGGAAATATAATCGATAGAATACTCGATTACTAAAATATTTGTTTACTGCAGCCCTACTTTAGACTGAACCCCTATTGGTTGGAGGTAATTGGTGAGCGGGATTTGATCGATGAGGAGATCCTTGAATTTTGGCATCGTAATGAGGGCTCAACCCATGTCCATTTTGTATGGGACGCTTTGAAGGCCTATATTAGGGGCCTCTATTGCAGTAAAATAAAAAGACAACGAGCGGAGTTCCATAAGCAGAAAAATGCAATGAGGGAGACAGTTAGGAGGTTGCAGGGTGCGTTGACTAAATACGGTACGGATTCACTTCGTATACAATTGAAAGAAGCTAACCTACAATACAGGTCTTTTATGGTAAACAAGGCCCAACACAAACTCTTTTTTCAAGGACAAAGACGTTTTAGGGAGGAGGGGAAAACAGGTAAATTGTTAGCCGCATTGGTCGCTAATCAAAGGGGTGGGACCAAAATTAGGTATATCAGAAATACTCGGGGCCAGATAGCGAAGGATCCGGATCTGATCAGACAGGAATTTGTCAACTATTACTCTACTATATACAGATCCGAAACGGTATGTAGTTCTTCTAAAATTGATGACTATTTGGATCAATTAGAAATGGAGTGCTTGATCACCCTTTACAACAGGCAGAATTGGAAGATGCTCTTCGGTCGGTTAAACATAACTCATCCCCCGGGGCGGATGGCTTGCCATTTGAACTTTATAGATATCACGCTAAAGTACTCCTCCCTATTTTGTTGCAGGTGTTAAGTGAATCTTACAGATATGGTTCTCTCCCTTCATCTTTTAGGGAGGCAATCATCATCTTAATTCTAAAAAAAGATAAGGACGGTAGTGAGGTTGGGTCTTATAGGCCCATATCACTCCTTAATACTGACTATAAGATCTTTGCAAAATCTTTAGCAAACCGTCTCAAATGTGTGATTGCAGCCCTGGTGCATCCTAATCAAACAGTATTTATACCTGGGAGACAGATTCAGGAGAATCTGTATGGGACGTATTTGAACCTGTCGGTAGGGGGGGGGGGGACCGGACCACTACATCCTGTCTTTGGACGCTGCCAAAGCGTTCGACAGGGTAGAGTGGTCCTTCTTGTGGCGGACTATGGCACATTTTCGATTGGGGTCTACCTTCATTGCAATGACTCAATTGTTATACACCCAACCAATCGCCCGAGTTAATATTGATGGGGTTAATTCCTCCATTATTGAGCTTCAACGTGGCACGAGACAGAGATGCCCCCTTTCTCCCTTATTATTTGCGCTATTTGTGGAGCCGCTGGCCTGTAGGATTCATTTGGATGGTCAGATTCTGGGGTTCGGGGTAGCGGGAGAGAGTGACAAAATCATGCTTTATGCCAACGATGTTATACTCTTTTTGGATCAGGGCTGGAATGCTGTCCCCTACGTTATGCAGGTGATAGAGGAGTTTAGTCAACTGTCCGGTTATTTAATCAACTGGGCTAAGTCCTCACTCCTCCCGCTAAATCGAAATGCCCCCGATGGAGGCTCCCGGGTTCGGATATTGTCTACGGATGATTCCCTGGACTATCTAGGGATAAAGATAGGTGTCCCCATAGGTAGATTTTATGAGTTAAATCTTTCCCCGGTAATAGATAAAGTAAAGGGGAAAATTAGAGCCTGGCAAAAATTGGTAATATTGCAAACTGATCGTCTGGCATTAGTAAAAATGATCATATTACCGCTGGTTCTGTATCCGATCTGTGCTTCCCCCATCTGGATAGAGGATGCTTTTTTTTATAGATTGGAAAGTTTTAATAAATGACCTAATTTGGGGGAGGAAGAGGGTCCGCATAAAGCAGAGGTATCTGTGGCTGGCTGAGTCAGATGGGGGACTATCACTCCCTTTCTTTCAAGGCTACTTTTTTTCTGCGCAGACACAAAGATGCTGTACTGCTGGCGAGAATGCACCAGGGCAGTACTTAACTAGGGTATCAGGCAGGTCATTCGATAATATTTTTATGCACTTAGAAACGGCACATTTTGGCACTTTGGACACTAGATGTTCAATCGCGAGAACACTACAGAGGGTCTGGGACACATTGAAAACGACTTTGCAGGTGACACATGTTTTTCATTTTACCCCGTTGTGGGAGAATCGGAATTTAGGGGAATTTTTGAAAATAACTGATTACACTTATTGGAGTTGTAGGGGTATCACTAGAGTGGCCCATCTGTTTGTTGCAGATCGTTTTAAAGTTTTAAACACTTTCTTAGATCGATTTATGTATGCACGTTTAAAACATGCCTATGACGTTACACTTAATAAAACATATATGATTGCTGAACAACATTCATTTTTTGATTATTGTTTTACTCCTGACCAGCTCGTCTGCCCCATTGGCTGATTTTAATTAGTGTTAGTATATAGCTTGGCCTGCTCCCCCTCACTCACTGAAGCCATCTGGCACCAGGAGAGAGATAGTATGTGGACTCTCATTGCAGTCTTTGGTGACCTTTTGGCGCCAGGGGTGGTGTGGAGTGGGCCCGGCGTGCATGCTGGTTACTGCTTTCCGTGGATATAATGGAGGCCATTTTGGCACCAAAAATGACAGAAATTCAGGCGGATCCAGCATGCAGGTGGAACCTGCACTTTCTGAATTATATGATAGCCGTCATGGCACATAACAGGTAAATCTAGTGTTAGGAACCCGTCTAACTAGAGATCGCCTTGACGTGCGGCAGACGGGCTCAAATAATTTTGTACAAAACTATTTGCCAAGCATCTCTAACTTATTAGTTCAGCATTTGCAATTATGATGCAATTTTGTACTTTATTTGGTTTGCAGTGAGCTGTTGCATTGCATGTTTTGTTCAACAGTCTTGTTTTTCTCATGCAGGGAAAAAGATTAAAATGGCACAGATTTACGCGAAAATACGAGTTTCACTGTCCACGGTGTTTCCTCTTAAAAGTATACTTAAATGGGAGCAGGAATTAAAAATTTCCCCCCTTCCCTGGCCACAGATTTTTAAAAATATAAAAAAGGTAGTATCGGCAGCCAACTATAGATTGATCCAGTTTAAGATTTTACATAGGTTATACTATACACCGCAAATGCAGGCTAAGTTTGCTAATAACCGAGGACGTGATTTTTTTCTGTCGAAAGTGCGGCAGACCCAATGTTGGATATATCCATCTTTTATGGGAATGCAGCGTGATAAAGGGCTTTTGGGAGCAGGTATTTATAGCATTGCAGGGGGATTTTCCCCAATCCTGTGTACCAGATATGATTTCTGTAATTTTGGGCTTTTATATACCTGACAGTCCTAACCCTTCCGTACATCAATTAGGTTGGCTGAAGGGCTGTTTGATAGCAAAGGTTCTGATAGTCAGACGGATCATGTCCCAAATAAAGCTTAATGAGGGTGAACTGACTAGCTCAGCTTGAAGGGTGGAGTATATGGACGGGTACGGGAAAGGGGGGGCGGTACGGGGTCCGGGCTATCAGCGACAGCAGCTAAGGGAAAGAGGGGGAATAGTGGGGCTTAAAGGTATTAGGCTTGAGTTTAGAGTGTTGGACTGAATGTTATTGTCTATGACAATGTTGAAATTATATCATTATTAGTGATGAGCGGCAGGGGTCATATTCGAATTTGCGATATTTCGCGAATATTTTGTAGAATATTCGTTGCAAATTCGAAAATTAGAAAATTCGCGATTTTTTTTTTACTCAAAAAATTGGAAAGGTAATGATTGTGTAATATGCGAATTTTTGGAATTCGAATTTTCGGATTCAAATTTTTTATTGTGAATTTTTCAATTTACAACTATTAGACAAAGAAGATTATATCACTATATTAGCTAAATTGCTCTATTCGATTTTTTTCTAATATTCTCTATATTGCTATAACTTCGTTTTTTCGAATATTCGTAATATTCTAAAACAAGAATATATAGCAATATAGCGAATATTCAAAAAAAACGAATATAGAGCAAAATTCGCAAACACTACTACTCCTAAAGTCAAGTATATTGCAGCCTTCTTATTGGCCCACAAGCTAGAAGCAGTGAGGGATCATGTGTACTGATAAAAAAAAAAAAAAAAAATCGGAAAAAATTAGAATATTCAAAATTTCGAATATATAACTATATTCAAAATTTTCGGAAATTTTCGAAGTACCTATATTCGCGAAAAAAATTCGAAATTCGAATATTCGTGATCAACACTAATCATTATCTCTGTCATATGTGTATAAGCTTTGTTTGTTTTTCTGTGTTTTTGGCTTATTTTAGTTTTTTCCGCTCTGTCTAATAGTTTTTTTGTAACTATTATTGATGAAAATAAAATATTTATAAAAAAAAAAATGTTACCATGTTTTTATTGAACACACCATGTAATCATTCACAGTGCAGGTGGAAAAAGTATGTGAACCCTTGGATTTAATAACTGGTTGAACCTCCTTTGGCAGCAATAACTTCACCCAAACGTTTCCTGTAGTTGCAGATCAGACGCGCACAACGGTCAGGAGTAATTCTTGACCATTCCTCTTTACAAAACTGTTTCAGTTCAGCAATATTCTTGGGATGTCTGGTGTGAATCGCTTTCTTGAGGTCATGCCACAGCATCTCAATCGGGTTGAGGTCAGGACTCTGACTGGGCCACTCCAGAAGGCATATTTTCTTCTGTTTAAGCCATTCTGTTGTTGATTTACTTCTATGCTTTGGGTCGTTGAGCTTCAGCTAGTGGACAGATGGCCTTAAGTTCTCCTGCAAAATGTCTTGATAAACTTGTGAATTCATTTTTCCTTCGATGATAGCAATCCGTCCAGACCCTGACGCAGCAGGTTGGTGTGCTGTGCCTCTTTTTGATGTTGGTGTGCTGTGCCTCTTTTTCTCCACACATAGTGTTGTGTGTTTCTTCCAAACACTCAACTTTGGTTTCGTCTGTCCACAGAATATTTGGCCAGTACTGCTGTGGAACATCCAGGTGCTCTTGTGCAAACTGTAAACGTGCAGCAATGTTTTTTTGGACAGCAGTGGCTTCCTCTGTGGTATCCTCCCATGAAATCCATTTTTGTTTAGTGTTTTACATATCGTAGATTCGCTAACAGGGATGTTAGCATATGCCAGAGACATTTGTAAGTCTTTAGCTGACACTCTAGGATTCTTCTTCACCTCATTGAGCAGTCTGCGCTGTGCTCTTGCAGTCATCTTTACAGGACGGCCACTCCTAGGGAGAGTAGCAGCAGTGCTGAACTTTCTCCATTTATAGACAATTGTCTTACCGTGGACTGATGAACAGCGAGGCTTTTGGAGATTCTTTTATAACCCTTTCCAGCTTTATGCAAGTCAACAATTCTTAATCGTAGGTCTTCTGAGAGCTCTTTTGTGCAAGGCATTATTCACATCAGGCAATGCTTCTTGTGAAAAGCAAACCCAGAACTGTTATGTGTTTTTTTTATAGGACAGGGCAGCTGTAACCAACACCTCCAATCTCATCTCATTGATCGGACTCCAGTTGGCTGACACCTCATTCCAATTAGTTCTTGGAGATATCATTATTCTAGGGGTTCACATACTTTTTCCACCTGCACTGTGAATATTTACATGGTGTGTTCAATAAATACATGGTAACATTTAATTCTGTGTGTTATTAGTTTAAGCAGACTGTGATTGTCTATTGTTGTGACTTAGATGAAGATCAGATCACATTTTATGACCAATTTGTGCAGAAATCCATATAATTCCAAAGGGTTCACATACTTTTTCTTGCAACTGTATATAATTGAACGTTTTAGGGTTAGTTTTACTCTCTTTAGCACTGAGCCTCTCTGTCTCCTGCTTGGCTGCCTTATCTGTGTTTTCATCTACTACATTATCTGTACTCAGAGAGTTATCACTGTGTTATCTGTGGTGTTACATAGGACTGCAGGTAACATCTACTACATTATGTGTGCTCACATTATCATTGTGTTATCTGTGGTGTTACATAGGACTGCAGGTGACATCTATTATATTACCTGTACTGCGAGAGTCATTACTGTGTTATCTGTGGTGTTACATAGGACTCCAGATGACATTTACTATATTATCTGTACTCAGAGAGTTATCACTGTGTTATCTGTGGTGTTACATAGGACTGCAGGTGACATCTACTACATTATCTGTACTCAGAGAGTTATCACTGTGTTATCTGTGGTGTTACATAGGATTGCAGGTGACATCTACTACATTATCTGTTCTCAGAGAGTTATCACTGTGTTATCTATGGTGTTACATAGGACTGCAGGTGACATCTACTACATTATCTGTACACAGAGAGTTATCACTCTGTTATCTGTGGTGTTACATAGGACTGCAGGTGACATCTACTACATTATCTGTACTCAGAGAGTTATCACTGTGTTATCTGTGGTGTTACATAGGACTGCAGGTGACATCTACTACATTATCTGCACTCAGAGAGTTATCACTGTGTTATCTGTGGTGTTACATAGGACTCCAGATGACATTTACTATATTATCTGTGCTCAGAGAGTTATCACTGTGTTATCTGTGGTGTTACATAGGACTGCAGGTAACATCTACTACATTATGTGTGCTCACATTATCATTGTGTTATCTGTGGTGTTACATAGGACTGCAGGTGACATCTATTATATTACCTGTACTGCGAGAGTCATTACTGTGTTATCTGTGGTGTTACATAGGACTCCAGATGACATTTACTATATTATCTGTACTCAGAGAGTTATC
This sequence comes from Bufo bufo, assembly GCF_905171765.1. Lineage (NCBI taxonomy): Eukaryota > Metazoa > Chordata > Amphibia > Anura > Bufonidae > Bufo > Bufo bufo. The sequence goes on along the minus strand of NC_053393.1, from coordinate 545,962,032 downwards.
ACTGTGTTATCTGTGGTGTTACATAGGACTGCAGGTGACATCTACTACATTATCTGTACTCAGAGAGTTATCACTGTGTTATCTGTGGTGTTACATAGGATTGCAGGTGACATCTACTACATTATCTGTTCTCAGAGAGTTATCACTGTGTTATCTATGGTGTTACATAGGACTGCAGGTGACATCTACTACATTATCTGTACACAGAGAGTTATCACTCTGTTATCTGTGGTGTTACATAGGACTGCAGGTGACATCTACTACATTATCTGTACTCAGAGAGTTATCACTGTGTTATCTGTGGTGTTACATAGGACTGCAGGTGACATCTACTACATTATCTGCACTCAGAGAGTTATCACTGTGTTATCTGTGGTGTTACATAGGACTCCAGATGACATTTACTATATTATCTGTGCTCAGAGAGTTATCACTGTGTTATCTGTGGTGTTACATAGGACTGCAGGTGACATCTACTACTGCTGTTATGAAACCACAATTCCCCAAATCCTCTTTTCACTTGTATGGCAGTTACAAGAACAGTGGTGTAAGTTGCAGTTTCCCAGCAGCTGGAGTGCTGAAGGTTGCTGATCCCCGCTCTGCAATATTGGGTTTATGGCAGAGCAAAATACAGTTCTGTGTGAGGAAATGTTCATGTGCAGCCTCCCACTACGTGTGTGTGGGCACTGCTTAAAAGCACTTTTTTTATATATATTATTACAAGCATTTGGTTGTTATGTGTAACTTCGCATTTGTGTGACTGCAAAATCCCTGTTACCAGGCCTATTAGGTGCAATTTATACATCCCACCACTATATGGGGATAAAGTGCAGGTCCTATATATATTCAGGTCAGGCCTAGTGAGAGAGATTAGTCAAGGCAGATCAGATTAACTAGGATGTAGTCAGCAGAGAGCAGATCTGAGGTAGTCAGATCAACCTAGTGGGAGGAAAGATAGAGCGAAGACTTCGCAACCCAGATTAGTGAGTGGAGCCAACTTCGCTAGAAGGTGTTTACTCAGATGTTTAGGCGCAGAAGAGCGTTTTCCTTCTGTGGCCGGACTATAGACTTGCATCCCTGACCAGTAGGAGAAGAGTTGGCCTCCCTGGAAAAGAAACAAGCATTCCTAGGAATTCATCGGTGATAAGAGCCATTATTTAGGGCCACAGACACCTTTGCATGGTGGAGGTTTATAGTTTCAGGCAGCCACACCAACCTTCTGAGGGACAGTTGAGTTTTCCTGTCTACACATACTTAGCTTGTAGGGGAAAGTCAAGGAATAGGATCCAAGGCATCTAAAGGAACCAGGTACACCTAACCCACTGCTCCAAAACCAACCAAGCACCTGACAAGCCCTAAACAGTAGATTTTCAGTATCGTCTCTGTACCATCTAAAGACTGCATAATTGTACCACAGCAACTGAAAATCCACTAAAGTAAAAGTTGTGAGTTGCATCTTACCACTGTCTACCTCATTATTCCTACCTATGGTTGTACCACCATTAACGGTACTGGCGTCACGACAAATTTAATCAAAGGACTCAGCCGCAACAAGCACCCTAAGCACCCTTAACATCAAGGGGACCTCAACCACCATCTTGGCTGATGCTTCCTACCACAGAGCGTGCCCCGGAGGATTTCGTGCTGTCCACCTCAACACTGTGCTGCCAGCCCAGGGAGGCTATCTGCTAACCGTGAGTAAACTGATGAACTGTGTGTTATACCATTTGACCCCTCATCGGTCTACCGTGAACCTCACGTGTACCCCCTGCGACTGGCTGGCTGCACATGTATGTTATCCTGCGGCTACGTGGCGATCTTGGGCTCGACAGCTTTCATGTGACCAAGGATCGCAGTGTTGCAGTGCAGCCATAGAAATGATTGGGGTTGCAGTACAACTTGCAGGTTGCCACCATCGTGTTCCCAGAATCGCAAAAAAAAACAACTTTGCACCTGTTGTGTGCTGGTGCGGGGCCACGGATGGTGACCGGCACTGGCAGAGCTCTGGTAAAGGAGGTCATGACCCTAGCCAGCGCTATGCTGTATATATAGCTGTGCCGAGTCGGTGGGAGGTTGTATGGTGAACTTTAGAAATCTTGACTAGCTGCAGGAGTGGTAGATGCGCAAGAGAAAAGGGTTGTGGGTAAATATTTGTGGGGGGAAGGGTATTCAAAATATTCTAAAATTTGCCACACCAGGAAAAAAAGGACTAAAATAAAAAATGTGATCCTCAACACGAAAGTGAGAACATAGGGGCACTCTGTACAGCAACGTTTGTGGGGGTACTTTATGGATGGCACTTTTATGGAGGAACTCTCTGGATGACACTATTTATAAGGGCATTCTCTGGATGACATTGTTTATAGGGGTACTCTCTGGACAACACTGCTTAAGGGGGCACTCTCTGGATTATATTGTTTATCAGGGCACTCTCTGGATAACACTTTTTATAGGGGCACTCTCTGTATGACATTGTTTACGGAGGTACTCTCTGGATAACACTGTTTATAGGGGCACTCTCTGGATGATACTGTTTATAAGGGCACTCTCTTGATGACACTGTTTATAGGGGCACACTATGGATGATACTGTTTATAGGGGCACTCTCTGGATGATACTGTTTATAAGGGTACTCTCTGTGTGGCATTGTTTATAGGGACACTTTTTGGGTGATACTGTTTATAGGGGCACACTCTGGATGATACTGTTTATAGGGGCACACTCTGGATAATACTGTTTATAGGGGCACTCTCTGTGTGGCATTATTTATAGGGACACTCTCTGGGTGATACTGTTTATAGGGGCACTCTCTAGATGACACTGTTTACAGGGGTATCCTCTGGATGACACTGTATATATGGGCACTCTCTGGATAACACTGTTTATAGAGGCACTCACTGGATACTGTTTATAGGGGCACTTTCTAGATGACACTGTTTATAGGGGTACTCTCTCGATGACATTCTTTATAGGGGCACTCTCTGGGTGACATTCTGTATAGGCACACTCCCTGGATAACACTGTTAATAGGGGCACTCTCTGAAAACTGTTTATAGGGGCACTCTCTGGATGACATTCTTTATAGGCGCACTCTCTGGATGACACGGTTTATAGAGGCATTCTCTGGATAACACTGTTTATAGGGGCACTCTCTACATGACACTGTTTACAGGGGTATCCTCTGGATAACACAGTTTATAGGGGCACTCTATGTATGACACGGCTTATAGGTTCAGTCTCTGGATGACACTGTTTATAGGGGCACTCTCTGGATACCACTATTTATAGGGGCACTTTCTGAATACTGTTTATAGGGTACTCTCTGGTTGGCACTGTTTATAGGGGTACTCTCTGGATGACATTCTTTATAGGGGCACTCTCTGGGTGACACTCTGTATAGGCGCACTCTCTGGGTGACACTGTTTATAGGGGTACTCTCTGGATGACATTCTTTATAGCGGCACTCTCTGGGTGACACTCTGTATAGGTGCACTCTCTGGATGACACGGTTTATAAGGGCAGTCTCTAGATGACACTGTTTATAGGGGCACTCTCTGGATAACACTGTTTATAGGGGCACTCTCTGGATAACACTGTTTATAGGGGCACTCTCTGGATAACACTGTTTATAGGGGCACTCTCTGGATAACACTGTTTATAGGGGCACTCTCTGGATACTGTTCATAGGGGCACATTCTGGATAACATTCTTTATAGGGGCATTCTATGGTCAACATTTATGGGGGTACTCTTTAAATTATGTTTTTTTTTCAGGGGTGCTCTCGTGCTGGTTATGGGGGAATTCTGGGTCTATGGTCAAATTTTGACAGAAGTCCCCATTAGTAAAAGTATTTCCATTACATGTTTTGCATGCTGCTTCTAAAGTCTCTGTGGAAATACCCCCCTTCTGACCAAACAGTTGACCATGGAAAGTTGCATCAGCAGGACCACCCATCTCCAGCTTAGGGCACTTTCACACTAGCGTTTTTCACTTCCGGCATAAAGTTCCCTCCTAGGGGCTCAATACCGGAAAATAACTGATCAGTTTTATCCCCATGCATTCTGAATGGAGAGTAATCCGTTTAGGATGCATCAGGATGTCTTCAGTTCAGTCATTTTGACTGATCAGGCGAAAGAGAAAACCGTAGCATGTTACGGTTTTATCTCCGGCGAAAAAAACGGAAGTCTTGCCTGAATGCCGGATCCGGCATTTTTTCCCATAGGAATGTATTAGTGCCGGATCCGGCATTTAAAATACCGGAATGCCGGATCCGTCATGCGCAGACCGAAAAAAAGGTGAAAAAAATAAATGCCGGTTCCGTTTTGCCGGATGACACCGGAAAGACGGATCCGGCATTTCAATGCATTTTTTCGACTGATCAGGATCCTTGACATACGTTTTGCCTGATCCGGCAGGCAGTTCCGGCGACGGAACTGCTTGCCGGATCTCTCTGCCGCAAGTGTGAAAGTACCCTTACTTTCAGGGAACATTCTAAATAAAAAGATCTTTTTAAACCAGAGAACCCCTTTGTAATCTTGTGATATTATAGTATGTTGCATTATGCTCTGTTATACCATAGTTTTATATGGTATATTACATCACATCATAAGACTATATAGTTATCTGTTCTAGGCTTGGCTACTATATTAAGATCATACCAACTTTCTAGTCAAAGTATCAATCCATTTCACTCCTGTAATCTAAAAGTCTGTGCTGCGCCCTAGTGGACATTGTCATGGATTGCAATAAATGTCTGAAGCACAGTCCTCAGGCTGGAGTTATATTATTCGGCAACAAACCTTCTTTAATTGCCTCCATCTACTCGATTCCCTGAGATCTCTTCTATCTACATCATTAACTGCTTCCTTAATGGCCAATTTTCCGTTTTTGCGCTTTTTGTGGGACAAGTTGTACTTTCTAATGGTACCATTTAATATTGTTTACCATGTAGTGTGAAACTAGAAAAACATTCCAAATGGGGAGGAATTGGAAAAAAATTATTCAGCCACATTTTTATGGGTTTTGTTTTTAAGGCGTTTCCTGTGTGATAAAACTGTATTATTCACTCTCCCGGTCAGTGTGATTCCAGAAATGCGACATTTATGTTGTTTTGTGGGTTTTGTGTTTATGAGGTTCCCTTCAGTCTCCGGGTCGGTACGATTACAGCGATACCACATTTATATAGTTTAATGGATTATTTTTTTTTTACAACTTTCCCTGTGAAATAAAACTGACCTGTTCCCTTCATTCTTTGGGTCAGTACAATTACAGTGATGCCGCAGTTAGACCCCATTCACACGAGCGAGTATTCCACGCGGGTGCAATGTGTGATGCGAACGCATTGCGCCCGTAAGGAATCCGGACCAATTAATTTCAATGAGGCTGTGTACATGTGCGTTGGTTTTGACGCATCACTTGTGCGTTGCGTGAAAAATCGCAGAATGTTCTATTTTCACGCAACGCTGGCCCCATAGAAGTGAATGGAGCTGCGTGAAAATTGTATTGTATCCGCGCATTTTTCACTGAACTCATTCGCAACGCATCCGGACCTAATCCGCACACGGCCTTATATAGATTTGTGTTTTTTTTTTTTTTTACAGCGTTCCCTAGGAGATAAAACTGACTGTTCTCTTCATTCTCTGGGTCAGTACGATTACAGTGATACCACATTTATATACTTTTATGGGTTTTATTTTTACATTATTCCCTATGAGATAAAACTGACCTGTTCTCCTTATTCTCCGGGTCAGTACGATTACAGAGATACCACATTTATATAGTTTTACGGTACTTTCACACTAGCGTTGCTATTCTTTTCCGGCATATTTTTGTGGGGTGGGGGGAGATGGAGCTATGATACTGGGACATGGGGGGAAGAGAGAGGCACTTGATATTGGCACATGGGGGGGGAGATGGCACTATGATACTGGCACATGGGGGGTGGGAAGGAGAGAGGCAGTTGATACTGGCACATTGGGGGGGGGGAGAGATGGCACTATGATACTGGGACATGTGGGGGGGGGGGAGAGAGGCACTTGATACTGGCACATGATGGGGGGGCATCTATGGGGACACTTACTGGCACATTATTGGGGGGCATTATGGGGGGCACTAGGCCGGCAGCCTATCAGAGGCCGGACACTGAGGGGCATCTACTGGGGCACTATATATGGGGCATTTTATACTGGTACATTATGGGGGGCACTAGCAGGAAGGGGGGAGAGGAGCACTATGGGGGAATTTACTGGGGGCACTATATAGGGGTATTTTATACTGGGACATTATGGGGGCACTATGGGGACATTAGCTCAACTGGGGGCATTACAAGGGGGTATTTTTGCACTGTCACATTATAAGGAGAATTATTACTACTGGGGGGGGGGGGGCATTATAGTGGGCTTTATTTCTCCCCCATGGTATGACCCCCTAGTAGCAGCACCATCCTCTCCCTGCTCTGCTATCCCTCTGCCCCTTCTCCAAATCCTTATTATGAAATCTTTTTCATTAGGATAAAGCACAACATCAGCTCCGCCGAGCCCCCGGCCAAAGTGTTGAAGTGGCGTCCGAGATCCCCAAGGGTCAAGTAACTGTAAGTTTTCATATAAAATATGTTTATGTTATACACATATAGCATCCACTGTGCCCCACAATATACAGTATACCGCTACACTGTGCCACACAATATACAGTATACCGCTACACTGTGCCACACAATATACAGTATACCGCTACACTGTGCCACACAATATACAGTATACCGCTACACTGTGCCACACAATGTACAGTATACCGCTACACTGTGCCACACAATGTACAGTATACTGCTACACTGTGCCAAAGGAGTGGGGTTTACACAGGAGGAGGGAGGTGCGAAGCGCGCTGGAGGGGCCCAGTCACTTCTAGTTACGCCCCTGGTTGCGCATCAAGAGGTATAATGGCAGACGGTTCTGTCACTGCAAGTCCAGGAGGGGGTTCCTTGCCAAACAAGAAAGGCTGAAATGTGTGGACAGTTTCTTAGACGTGGCCAACACCCTCTGCAAGCAACTGTACTTTCTCAAAAAGCATTGCACCACTTAATTTATCAGGTGCAACATTCACACAGCATGTGTTATTTCTCCCAAATGCATCCACTATGTACCTGGCTAGGGTGTGTGTGGGGTCAGGCCCCTGACTGCAGTGCTGCCCTGATTATGGGGGCCCCCTCCGCGACTTTAAGAATGTGAGTTCCTGGGGAAAGAGGATACAGGTTGTCCTGCCTCTGTCCCTAGAAATTGTCTTCTACAATAATATACATACCAACATTTGAGTTGGTAAAATCGGAGCATATAAGCTCCACTACCGAAACAACCCAGAACCACCCAGAAATACTCATCTATGGGCGCGGTTTGCATTAGCACTGCCCATTTTTTGGACAGGGACAGCATGAATTTGCCAGGACTGTCTCTGTAAATCAGGTACAGTCCTGGCAAATTAGTGGGCAGTTGGCAGCTATGCAATCCTAAACTGGGTAGTCAGTTGAATAGTCTGGAAACTGTTTGGACTCCATTTATTCTACTTATTCATCATCCAAGTTCAACTACCCTTTTTGCACTGCTTCGGACTACACCACGTCTGGGATCAAACGATATCCAGGTAGGAACACCGTGACACGTGTAAACAACATCTACAGAGACATTGTAGGCCACTCTACACCACTCTGGCAATCCTTCCCTGGGTACCAACATTACCATCTGCAAAGGGGACTCCATGTCCTCGTTGCTTAACTGCAACTGGCGTCACGACTACTTGCTCTTTGAGAGGGACACATTTCGTAGAAACCTCCTGTGAGGAATATTGATTGTCCTGTGAGGATTATAGATTATCATTTACTGGCAGCCCTGATTTTCATCTAATTCACCTTTTTGTCAGTCCACATGCAAATAGGCTCTCACTCCACTACCTCTGCCATCTGACAAGCAGATGGTTGAAATCCACAGGGGGTCCTAACTCAAAGGATGCCCTAGGTGGATAGACTCACACTTTTTCCAGCAGCTAGGAGCCAGGCCAAGGTAACAGGAAGGGGTCCCAAACCTTCCCCAGTTCAATCAGATTAGCAGACATATTGGGGCCGGCGAGTTATAAGGAATTATGAATCGTCCATCCATCCCAGGCATAATTCGGTTATATTTTTGCGATCCTGGGGCAAAGCCAAACATCCACGTAGTCCTGACTTGAGACTAGGATGCCCGGGAGGGGAGATATACTTATCTCCCCACAGAAACCAAATAACGGTACCATGCTTAGACTCTAGTTGTAGCCAGAACCCAGGCGGATCAATTGGGCCCGGAACTATCTCCTTGCGACATTCTGGTCTGGGGCTATGAGCCCTAAGGGGTTTTATGGGTCATTTGCTGCCAGCACCAGAGTAGGAGGGGTAGACCCTACCCATAGGTGGGGAGGGGCGCGGCCGGGGACAGGTCATAAGCCCATGCAAGCCAGCGGGAGGTGTTTTTCTCTGAAAGGGGGTCACATCGTGCAAATGTGTTTGGAGAGACCTGGAAACCGCTGACATCACCGCCCCCCCCCCCCAAGTGACTGAAGCTAAGGATTATTCCACCATCATAGAACTTTGCACTACCCGGTAACTGACTTTTGCTCTGCTTAACCCTGTTGTACCCATATAACGTGTATCTGTAACCTCAGACCACTGTATATTCTCTCCTAAGGGGCAAGGGGTACCCCAGATGCTGTCAACTGCCCGCTGCAAAGCAAGTGCCATCACGACAGGCCAGGGACTCTTTCACTTTAAGGGACCCCTGGTATGACCCCATCCTTTGCACAAGAGGCCTAAGGGTTAATAAATTCCTACCAGTTCTCAGCTTTAGTTCCTGAGAGCTTTTGACATCTGTTCACATGGTACGGTACTGTGTAGTTCTGGCAGGTTGGTGGGACCCAGGGTGGCTTTGTCTAACAGCCGTTGGACTTCTGGGTCCTGCCACCTGCTGGTACAGTGCTGCAGTGGCAGTGGTTGCCGCTTGGTACCATGCCATATTACAGTAGGTCCCACTCGAGAGGGCAGCCTTGACGTATACTGATGCCCCATGTAGAGTACGTATATCAGGGGGCGGTATACTATACTGAGAAGCGATGTTAATTGTGCTGAGAAGCCGTTATAGATCAATGCATGGTGCGTGGATGTGCGATACGTGTTTTTCTCTTTTTTTAAAATATATTTATCTAGTCTTTGTTGTTTTAATACTGAAAAACAAACAAAAACCTCTTTTCTTTGCATCGCCATATTCTGATACCCATAACGTTTTTATAGTTAGTCATGGAGTTTTTTTTTTGTATGTTTTTCATAGTATGTCAGTGGAGCGGATTGGCTTATTTTCTGCAGGGTGATCTGTAGTTTTTATTGATACCATTTTGGAGTGTGTTTGATATTTTGATCGCTATTTATTAAACTTTTTGAGAGGTGAGAAAATTCTGAATTGGCCATTTAGATTTTTTTTTTTAAATGGTACAGGTATTTTGGGATGGCAGGCTCTATGCTACCACCACTGTTGAAGCGCAGAGAAGCTGTCTGGGCCCCACGAGCATAGTGCCACCTCAGTCAGCTGCCCTAGTCACAATCAAAAATTGCACCTGAGGGGTTAATGGGTTTCGGTCACCACAATTATCCCTATTAAACAGGCTGACATAATACATGTGCAAATTTCAGCTGAATCTAACTGTGCTATTCTTTTTTTTTACGTATGCCCCCATTTTTGCGCAATTATACGTTTTATTATATGCAAATTAGCAGGCGGGGCATTGCTCCTGCTCCTAGAGGCTCTGTTCTTCTACCTCATTCCACGCCCTTCTACTGTTGATCAACAGGGCCCCGGCCAGCGTTAGTCTCCTCCTGTCGGCCCTATGTGTAGGGGAAATCTCGCGCCTGTGTAATACCCCAAAGTGGCATTACCACCTTTTTGTGGTTCCTACTATCTCTTTTGGGTGATCCTGTGTCATCATCTATATTTATTGCCATATCCTGCTGAATGTGTATGTAAATTCCCTTATAAACTATTGTTTAAGTGTAATGTGCCTGGTTCACCAGCAGATGGCGGCAATCTTGGCAGGGCTAGTTTCCCTGGAATGGAGCCTTCTATTCCACTCCAGCCCTCTCTAGAGGGAGGGGTTCAGTGTTAGTGAAGGTCAGTCTAACCTTCGCTTCTTTGGGGAGAGGTTGTGAATCAAGTGTGGAGCAACCCCTGCTTGGGGAAGGCTGTGTGTCGGCCAGCAGAGCACTGTCTGCTCGGCTGGGCCCAGAGGCCTAAGCTGAGTGCCTTTTAAGCCAGGAAGAAAGGTTCCCTGGATAAAGATAAGAGAAAGAGACAGATCAAGGTACAGACAGAGTCAGACTACAAGAAGTTAAGTTGCAGCATATAGCAGAAAAGGAAGAGTTCCTATTTAATCCAGCCAACATAGCAGAGCTGAGTGAGTAAAGATGTAGTAGAGATGAACGGGTTTGCCTGCCAGAAGTTAAGCCTAAATCTGCTGATAACCAAGATAAAGTTTGGAAGACTGTTCTCTGATGAAAGTTTATACCAAGTAAAGCGGTGTTCACTGTTAATAAAAGTCTGGACTCCATTTCTTCTACCAAATCCCCCAACTGTTAACCCTATTATCACTGCTTCGAATGACTACGCTTGGGGTTCTGGATATCCAGGTAGGAGCACCGTGACAAGTGCAAAAGACACACCTAAGGGACATTATAGGCAACCCTCATACCACTCTGGCATTCCTACACCTGGGTTCAACCACTACTTTTTACATAGGGGAACTTAGTGTCATGGCTGTGTCATGGTCTTGTGTGCTATGACATGTTAGCCATGCATGCAATGTGTTGTGATGCAGAATGTTTGTGCTTTCCTCCTTCTGGTTATTTCCCTGTCTGGTGCAGGAGGGGTTAACTTATTAGCTAGGTGTGTTCTAGGTGTGGCCTCATAGCTCTACTTAATCTTGTATTGTGAGCGGGAGGTCAGTAGTATTCCAGCTTTGGTGTGTGCTGGAGCTATGCTCCTGGATATTCTATGCTTCCAGTGTGAGGGCCACCTAGTTAGACATCGAGGTCCCCCGATGTCATCCTTATGTATTTTTTCCTTCTTTCCCTTGTATATGTTTGATGAGGGTTTATGTACAGGGTGTATTGTTATGTCTAGTGTTGTGTTCCATGTGTGGTCTGTTTGGTGTGTTGTCCAGCATGGTTGCTAGACATTTCCCCTGTCTGTGCCTTTGGTGAGAGGGCCCCTGGGTTCCCCGGGGGGGGAATCACAAGTCAGTGAGCAGCTCTGCCTGGGGCCACCATGCATTTGGTCCGCATTGGAGTCCAGGTAGTCTTGGTGCTGGTGTTCCACCCTGGTGCTGCAGCAGGTAAGTGCTTGTTGTTCCAGTGTGTTGTCGTATCACTGGCTTCTTACCTGCCGACCCTGTTGCTGCTCACTGTCTTCCCTTACCTTTGCTCCTTGGCCTGTGAGACTCCTGTTCGTCCGTGTTCTAGAGGAACAGGTCGTCTCTAGCTCCTTACCTTTATTCAGGGATCATCAGGGTGACTCAGGGTCCGAGGTTCCTATGTATGATCCTACCATCTGGGTCTGCTCATACGGTTAGGAGTCAGGGCCAGGATTAGAGCGACTTAGGAGGTGACCTGCTCCCTTTTCCTGGTGTCCAGGCCTAGTTGCTTCCCCGCTTACCAATGCTATACGGAGGGGAGTTTTCCCCACTTAGTTCCTCGTTGCTGAAATGCAACTGGCGTCACGACAAAAACTGTAAAAACTCTCATAACACCTGTAGAAGAGGCCCCTATTCGGCGCTGTGAGTGAAGGACTCTTGCCGGCTTCCTCACTGCGCCGAATATGTCACAGTGCTCCCGGAAGAGAAGACAGCCGGCTGTCACGGCGGGCGTGCACTCAGTATGACAGATAACGAACCAACCAGGCTCTGGGCGAGAGACAGGGAAGGGTCACCTCCTAGCTAATTCCTGACCTCTTTCTCTGCACTGCTCAGCCCATCTACAGATCTTGAAGGTAGATCTGAGATGTCCCCGTGCCTGGGCTGACAAAACCCTGAATTCCCTGAGATGGTGAAGTGGGAAATAGGAGCAGCCTGCTCGCACAGAACCTGGATGGGAAAGATGACACAAAACAACCAACTAGAAACAACACTTATCTTCCTGAGCTGGAGCAGACAGCCAACCTTCCTTCCTAGCTTCCAAGATCACAATAATGAATATAATCCGCTCAGGGCACTGGGCAGAGGAGCTATTTAAACTAATGACTCCACCCAGTGCACCTGATGAGGGGCGGATCCAGCACGACTCCAAAACAAACACTAAACTCTTGCTGCAATCCTGGCCGACCTCCGCACATCGTCAGAGTGGGGCATGACAGTACCCCCCCCCCCCCCCCCCCCCCCCCCTCTACGGGTGACCTCCGGACACCCTGGACCAACCTTATCCGGATGGGACCTATGAAAGGCCCTCACCAGACGGCTGGCGTTGACATCTGACGCCGGAACCCACATCCTCTCCTCAGGACCGTATCCCCTCCAGTGAACCAGGTACTGGAGGGAACCCCACAGAACTCTCGAGTCGAGAATCCTGGAGATCTCGAACTCCAAGTTTCCCTCGACCAGAACAGGAGGAGGAGGCAATGGCGATGGTACCACCGGTTTAACATATTTTTTTAGTAAAGACTTGTGGAAGACATCGTGGATCCTCCAAGTCTACGGCAGATCAAGTCGAAATGCCACAGGATTGATCACAGCAGAAATCTTATATGGACCAACAAATCTTGGACCCAGTTTCCAAGATGGCATTCTCAACTTGATATTCCTAGTGGACAACCACACCAAATCACCCACACACAGGTCCGGACCAGTCACACGTCTCCTGTCAGCCATTCGTTTATACCTCTCACCCATCCTCTCCAAATTCCCTTGAATCCCCCGCCAGATAGATTATAAGGCAGAAGAGAATCTCTCCTCCTCTGGCATCCCAGAGGAACCAGACCCAGAAAAGGTACCAAACTGAGGATGGAAACCGTATGCGCCAAAAAATGGCGACTTACCCGTGGACTCCTGCCTACGGTTATTCAATGCAAATTCTGCTAAGGGCAAGAACGAGGACCAGTCCTCCTGATTCTCAGCCACAAAGCACCTCAAGTAGGTCTCCAGGTTTTGATTGGTACGCTCCGTCTGACCATTCGACTGTGGATGAAAAGCCGACGAGAAAGAAAGTTGAATGCCAAGTCGAGAGCAGAACGCCCTCCAAAACCTGGAGACAAACTGCGTGCCCCTATCAGAGACAATATCCGAAGGAATACCGTGCAATTTAACAATATTATCCACAAAAATCTGCGCAAGAGTCTTAGCGTTAGGCAGACTTGTTAGTGGTATAAAGTGAGCCATTTTACTGAAACGATCGACTACCACCAAAATCACTGTTCTCCCGGAGGAACTCGGTAGGTCCGTAATAAAGTCCATGGACAAATGTGTCCAAGGACAAGATGGAATAGACAATGGAAGAAGTGAACCAGGCGGTCGAGTATGAGCAACCTTAGACCGAGCGCAGGTTTCACAAGCTGCCACGTAATTCTCAATACTCTTACGCAAACCTGGCCACCAGAACCTCCGCGACACCAGATCACAGGTGGACTTACCACCAGGATGTCCAGCGAGAACAGTATCGTGATGTTCCTTAAACACCTTGTATTGTAGGGAACAAACAACCTCCCTGGGGGACACGAACCAGGAGGCCCCTCCTGAGCTCCCAACACCTCCATCTCCAATTCAGGGTACAGAGCGGAGACCACCACTCCATCCGCCAAAATCGGCGCTGGATCTTCTGAATCACCTCCCCCAGGGAAGCTACGAGACAAGGCATCAGCCTTGACGTTCTTGACCCCTGGGCGAAAGGTAACCACAAAATTGAACCTGGTAAAAAAAAGTGACCATCTGGCCTGCCTAGGGTTCAGACGCTTGGCAGATTGCAGGTAAGCCAAATTCTTATGGTCAGTATACACCGTAACGGGGTGAGACGCCCCCTCCAACCAGTGGCACCATTCCTCAAAGGCCAACTTGATAGCCAACAACTCTATCTCCAACATCATAATTCCTCTCGGCAACCGAGAGCTTCTTGGAGAAGAAGGCACACGGGACCCACTTGCCAGGAGATGAACCCTGTGACAGCACCGCCCCAACCCCCACCTTTGATGCATCAACCTCCACTACGAATGGTTGAGACACATCCGGCTGCACCAGAATGGGAGCGGACGTAAAACGCTCCTTAACAGCCGAAAAGGCCTGCAACGCCTCATCCGACCAGACAGAGACATCGGCGCCCTTCTTGGTCATATCAGTAAGAGGTTTTACTAGGGTAGAATAATTCGAAATAAATTTCCTATAATAATTTGTAAACCCCAAGAACCGCATCAAAGCTTTCTGATTCTCTGGTCAGTCCCACTCCAGAACCGCCTGGACCTTTTCGGGGTCCATACGAAAACCGGAATCAGAAAGCATGTATCCCAAGAACGGAAGCTCTTGCACCGCAAACAAACATTTCTCCAATTTGACATACAACTTATTCTCCCGAAGGATCGTCAAAACCTGTCTCACATGATCCTGATGGGTCTTCAGATCAGGAGAATAAATTAAAATGTCATCCAGGTAAACTACTGCGAACCTCCCCACCAAGTGATGAAAAATGTCATTGACGAATCGCTGAAATACTGCTGGCGCATTCGTTAACCCAAAAGGCATTACCAGGTTCTCAAAATGACCCTCGGGCGTATTGAAGGCCGTTTTCCACTCATCCCCCTCCTTGATCCTGATCAGATTGTAGGCTCCTCTCAAATCCAACTTGGAGAACACCTTGGCTCCAAAAATCTGATCAAAAAGATCAGAGATCAAGGGCAGGGGATATGGATCCCGGACTGTAATACGGTTCAACTCCCGGAAATCCAAACACGGTCTCAGTGATCCATCTTTTTTCTTCACAAAGAACAAACCTACTGCCACTGGAGACTTAGATGGTCTAATATGACCCTTTGCCAAACTCTCGGCGACATACTTTCGCATGACCTCTCTTTCGGGTTGAGAGAGGTTGTAAAGCCGAGACTTTGGCAACTTGGCGCCAGGAATGAGATTAACTGGACAATCATAGTCCCGATGAGGGGGCAATTCCTGAGCCCCACACTCCGAAAAAACATCCGCAAAATCCGAGAGATACGGAGGTAAAGCCGTAATGGACACTTCAGAAATAGATGTGACAAGACAATTGTCCGACCAAAACTCACTCCAACCAATGATTTGTTTCGCTTGCCAGTCTATAATTGGGTTATGTCTAGACAACCATGGCAACCCCAAAACTATAGGAGCTGGAAAATCCTACATGACAAAACAATAAATAATTTCAGCATGTGAATCACCCACCCTTAAATGAATACCATGAACAATGTGAGTGAGACTCCTTTGAGAAAGAGGGGAAGAATCAATTGCAAAAACACGAATCTCGTTCTCTAACATGCAAATACTTAGTCCCAGGCCTTGAAGAAAAAGAAAGTCAATTAGGTTTACCCCAGCACCACAATCAAGGAATACATCAACAAACACATTTTTTGACTCTAGCGCCACCATAGCTGAAAGGAGAAAACGGGAACTGCAGGGAGCTTGCATACCTGTCTGCTCCACCACACCATTCATACAACCAAGTGTGAGGGAGTTTTTTTTTTCTTTTTTCCTTTTCTCTTCCACCTGTGATTTAACATGAGGACAAGAAAAAATAAAATGACCCCTCTTTCCACAAAAGTAACATAGTTTGTGCAATTTCCTAAAGTCTCTACTATCAGAATGGCAAGAAATCTGACCCAATTGCATGGGTTCCTCCGCTACTCCAGAGTTATAAGCAATATCACCCTGGGCAGAAGAAAAAACAAAACCACACGCAGGAGGGATCCCCTGCACGGAGGGACCCTTACCCCTCTCTCGGATACGTCTATCCAACCGTATAGCCAAAGACATTGCATTCTCTAAAGTATCCGGATACTCATGAAAAGCCAGGGCATCCTTCAACCTTTCAGATAACCCCTGACAAAACTGACTACGTAACGCGGGGTCGTTCCACCCCGACTCAGTAGCCCATCTCCTAAACTCTGTACAGTAACCCTCTGCAGTATGTTCACCCTGCAGTAAGTTACGCAATTTCGATTCTGCCATCGAGACCCGATCTGGGTCATCGTAAATCAATCCATGGGCTCTAAAAAATTCCTCCACCGACCGGAGGGACAGAGAACCGGGCGGCAGAGAAAAAGCCCAGGATTGAGCGTCCCCTTTAAGCAGAGACATGATGATACCAACCCTCTGATCCTCATCACCTGACGAAAATGGACGCAGTCGAAAGTACAATTTGCATGACTCTTTAAAGCGGAAAAAATCATCCGTACTCCCTGTAAATCTGTCGGGAAGAGCGACTTTAGGCTCCCCACCAATTTGACCTGTACCTGATGCCAGAAACCTCTGACACTGTGTGACCGTACCACGCAGATCCGCAACCTCTAGGGATAAATCCTGCATGCGGTCAACCAGTGCATCAATTGACGCCATCACAAAAGCGCTGAGTGATGGCAGTCACAGTATGGCAGATTATAATATCACGGCGGGCGTGCACTCAGTATGACAGATAACGAACTAACCAGGCTCTGGGCGAGAGACAGGGAAGGGTCACCTCCTAGCTAATCCCTGACCCCTTTCTCTGCACTGCTCAGCCCATCTACAGACCTTGAAGGTAGCTCTGAGATGTCCCCGTGCCTGGGCTGACAAAACCCTGAATTCCCTGAGATGGTGAAGTGGGAAATAGGAGCAGCCTGCTCGCACAGAACCTGGATGGGATAGATGACACAAAACAACCAACTAGAAACAACACTTATCTTCCTGAGCTGGAGCAGACAGCCAACCTTCCTTCCTAGCTTCCAAGATCACAATGATGAGTATAATCCGCTCAGGGCACTGGGCTGAGGAGCTATTTAAACTAATGACTCCACCCAGTGCACCTGATGAGGGGCGGATCCAGCACGACTCCAAAACAAACACTAAACTCGTGCTGCAATCCTGGCCGACCTCCGCACATCGTCAGAGTGGGGCATGACACCGGCATCGCAGAGAAAAAGGAGCAGAGAGCTGTGACGTCGCTGGATGCTCCTATGAGGTATTTTTTTAATTGGCCAGCGCTTTATTCCCACAGATATCACCAATGATTAAAGGGGGCATTAAATGAAACAGTGAAACAATATTTTATATAAAAAATCAGTACTAATAATTATTTGATTATCACCCTATATAATAATTCTTATATATCACCAACGAATCAAATTAATTTGGCCAACAGATAATATATACATATCTGGAGCCCCCCCTGCTCCTAGAGGCTAATTTGCATATAAGTTATAATTGCGCAGAAAGGGGGCATACGTAAAAATCAGAGTTACCGTAGATTCAGCTGACATTTGCACATGTATAAGCCTATTTTTAGGGATAATTGTGGTGATAGAATCCCTTTAAAGAGGTTATCCAGTACTAAAACAGTGGCCAGACCTGCCTGACCCAGGGTGGGGGTGAAGCTTACCTGATCCCCACTGCTGTATCTGGTCTATTGGGCTCCCAGGTCGGCAGTTCTGCTCCCGCCAACATCCATCAGTGGGGGCATGAGCCTGGGCGATCCAGGAGACAGAGGTAGGTACGAGCCTGGGCGATCCAGTGGGAAACAGGAAAAAACATAGCATATGAATAAATGAACATACACATACAGAACGGCCCTGCTACCACTACATATCAGTACAGATGGCGGCAGGCAAATGGTCAGCGGGCAGTGACTGTGC
The DNA here is from genome assembly GCF_905171765.1 of Bufo bufo. Taxonomy (NCBI): domain Eukaryota; kingdom Metazoa; phylum Chordata; class Amphibia; order Anura; family Bufonidae; genus Bufo; species Bufo bufo. Next base: position 545,944,141 of record NC_053393.1, on the reverse strand, counting down.
ATAGTGTCTAGGCTGAAGCTGTGTATTTCCAACCCAGGTGAGTCGTATTCATGTAAAACACAGCCCAGCATGCGCGCCAACGTGAGGATTTTGCACTGCATGACCAGCTCCTAGCAACCACAACAAGGAATAGAGGAGCTGGTTTAGCTGCAAGCCACTATCAAGAGCGATGTCAGTGTGTGTGAACCTGATCTGCAAAATGCCGCTGTAGGAAGCATAGAGGAACCGGGAGGAGCGAGCACCGGTAAGTTTGGGCAGCAATGACACAGTACTAACCAGGACACCACCTGTAATCCAAAACACACAAGTCCGGCAGTGGTTCTCAACATGCGTTCCACGCTGGAACGCACGCCGACCCCGCGACCGGAAGCAGGGAAACACATGAGCGCTGATCCGAGGAGCCCTGTGGAGGGGATGGACTGAGGGAAGGAGCATAAACGTCCTGGAGACGCGTACAGGCGGTGTACAAGCGGCGGACGACTCGGAATGCAGTATTTATTTAATTTTTTTAAAGGAGACCTGTCTGAGTGAATATGAACCAGGATTAAAGAAGACCAAAAAATAATAAAATAAAAATTATCCCTGAGGTGAACAGAAAAGTAGGCCAATGGAATGTAACAGACCACCGAGGAAAGGAACGCAAGCCTGAAAAGAACGCAGTTATGTTTGTCGGGAGAGAGGTACCAGAGCGGTGGGTGCAGACTGCCCCGGTGAGATTATTGAGTAAAACCATGACGCAGCAATGAACAGGAGAATGCAGCTTTGAGTGGAAGCAGAGTACAACACATGATGTAACAACAAATGGGGCTTTGGATGCGAGTGGTACCTAAAAAACATGGTATGGGCGCAGCTCTGAGTATGGGAATGGAGTATAGGACAAGATGTAAAAGCAGACATGCGGACGCAGATTTGGATGTGAACGGAATATTAACTTGATGGGACAGCAGACATGGAAAGAACCTGTAGTAGCATAGGACGTGTGAACGCAGCTCTGGGTGCGAGTAGAGTAAACCTGATATATATCGATAGACGGATGAATTTAAAAAAAAATGATTTGACAGCGTAGTGTGAATGCACCTCTGGGTGTGGCCGAGAATGAAATTGGTAGAACAGAAGCTCTAAATGTGAGTGGAGCATAAACATGATGTAACAGTGAAAGTGAATGCAGCTCTGAAACAAGCAATGTATGAACATGTTGTGACAGCGGATGTGTAAACACAGCTCTTACAGTGAGCAGAGCAGACATGGTATATCAGTTGACGCATGAACGCAGCTCTGGTTGTGAGTGGAGCAAGGTGTGAACACCAGGGTGGTGCGTCCCGAGAATAAAAATGGAGTAACAGTAGCAGCTGTAAGCCGAGTACACAACATGTAATAACAGGCGTGTAATACGGATCCGGCTGTCGGCTGGGGACAGAATGAGATGTAACAGCCAACAGGTGACCGCAGCTTGAATGTGAGACCAATCTGAGTGAATACGAACCAAGAGTAGGAAAGTGCAGAACAGTAAAGACGTGCGGATGCAGCATAAAGACATGAAATAAAAGCCGAAAGTGTAAATGCCGCTCAGGATAACAGCAGAGCATGAAAGTGCGGCAGGGTTTTTAAGTACATGGAGCAGTGAAATACGTGAAGTCTAAGGATGGTGGTAGCGGGGGGAGGGGGAGACACGTGGCAAGGAACAGCTACAGCAAGAGGCCTAAACAATAAACGCTGCGTCCGATCTCCAAACGTGACGTCACGTGCAGCCCGGGTAACTCTTCCTTTACAGCAAACCGGCTGAAGTAACTTTTCATACGAGACAAACAAAGCGAAGTAAAACTTGTAAGATTTATAGGAACTAGCTCCTATTACCAACAAACAAAGTTGAAAAGAAATAGAAGTATTTAGCCCCAACGAGCAAACCTGAGGCAGCAGATTCTGAGGCAAAGCCTCCCGTTTGCTAGCAAAGTCGGTTCCTATCGGCCAGGAGACGGCCCCGGCCCAACCTACTTACGTAGTATGGCGCGTGCGTGCTACGGTAGCAGAGAGCAAAATAACAAGCTCTATTCTGGCTCCATGCTGCAAAGAAAGACTCCTACCACCAGAGAAGCTAGTTTGCTAATGACACCCAGCGGCAGCTGTGCACCTGAGAACCCGCGGCTGTGAGTGAGGCTGTGGCTCGTATATGAAGAGCATCCGCCCCTCCCACAAATGCAGGCTGACTAATCAGCCTTACCAACTTGTGAATTCGCGAATTCGCTATCTTTTTTTTTTTCATTACTAAAATCACAATGTAAAATTCACTTAATACGCATGCTCAAAAAAGGGCGTGGCCTAGCAACTGTTTTCGAACTACCCGAAGCCAAAGTAATTTGACATTACAGCAGTGTATTTGATTGCATTTCACATGCATGTCAGACCAATCGCTTTATATGCAGATAAGTTTGTGTCCTGTTGCTCAGGACTCAGGAGAAGCTTTCTTAGTCTGACCGCCAGTATTTGCTGGTTCATTTAGCGTTACCCAGGGTGCACCACGGGGAGGCGAACCAGCTGTACACCCCATACCGTACCGTCACTTCACTAGACAGGTACATCTCTGCTCAGCCGGCCAATATCCGATTGCTCAGACCCCACACACATACAATCACAATACAATCCCATCTTATAACAGTAACATTAAATCTAATATTTCCCCTTTGAAGACAAAATACTTTTTGATGTTTTGCTGAGGACATTATTTACAATACTTGTATTAAAAAAAATTGGGATTATATGCTTGCGTCTTTATCCTGCAGCGCATGTTGGTACAGTGTTCATTTTAGGACATGGTCAGATATCATAGTCAAGTATCAAAATAATGCCAGAGTCAGGCGTCAGGGTCAAGTGTCAGGGTCAAGGGTCAGGTGTCAGGGTCAGGTGTCAGAGTCAGGTGTCAGAGTCAGGTGTCAGGGTCAGGCATCAGGTGTCGGTGTCAGAGTCAGGTGTCATGGTCAGGTGTCAGAGTCAGGTGTCAGGGTCAGGTGTCACATTGGCATTTTTTTGTTACTTGACTATGATATCTGACTATGTCCTAAAATGAACACTGTAGCCCAGGTACAATGCTTACATTGCTTTTGTATCTCTCGCCAACACTCTGTAATGTATATATACAGTTATGAAAATAAGTATTTTATCCCTTTACAAAATATTACTTACTAACTGGTGTGACATGTAGCAAATCAGCCGGTTACATCATGCATCTCTACCTCGCCATGAGTATATATATACAGTACAGACCAAAAGTTTGGACACACCTTCTCATTCAAAGAGTTTTCTTTATTTTCATGACTATGAAGGCATCAAAACTATGAATTAACACATGTGGAATTATATACATAACAAACAAGTGTGAAACAACTGAAAATATGTCATATTCTAGGTTCTTCAAAGTAGCCACCTTTTGCTTTGATTACTGCTTTTGCACACTCTTGGCGTTCTCTTGATGAGCTTCAAGAGGTAGTCCCCTGAAATGGTCTTCCAACAGTCTTGAAGGAGTTCCCAGAGATGCTTAGCACTTGTTGGCCCTTTTGCCTTCACTCTGCGGTCCAGCTCACCCCAAACCATCTTGATTTGGGTTCAGGTCCGGTGACTGTGGAGGCCAGGTCATCTGGCGCAGCACCCCATCACTCTCCTTCATGGTCAAATAGCCCTTACTTTCAACGTTTTCCCAATTTTTCAGCTGACTGACTGACCTTCATTTCTTAAAGTAATGATGGCCACTCGTTTTTCTTTACTTAGCTGCTTTTTTCTTGCCATAATACAAATTCTAACAGTCTATTCAGTAGGACTATCAGCTGTGTATCCACCTGACTTCTCCTCAACGCCACTGATGGTCCCAACCCCATTTATAAGGCAAGAAATCCCACTTATTAAACCTGACAGGGCACACCTGTGAAGTGAAAACCATTTCAGGGGACTACCTCTTGGAGCTCATCAAGAGAATGCCAACAGTGTGCAAAGCAGTAATCAAAGCAAAAGGTGGCTACTTTGAAGAACCTAGAATATGACATATTTTCAGTTGTTTCACACTTGTTTGTTATGTATATAATTCCGCATGTGTTAATTCATAGTTTTGATGCCTTCAGTGTGAATCTACAATTTTCATAGTCCTGAAAATAAAGAAAACTCTTTGAATGAGAAGGTGTGTCCAAACTTTTGGTCTGTACTGTATATGAGAGTATATATATATGTATACATACAGCGAGGTACAAATGTATGATGTAACCGGCTGATTTTGTGCGTTTTACACACACAGAAATATATATATATGTGTGTGTATAAACAGTACATAAACTGCAATCATCATTCTGTATTCCAGTAAAAGGCCCCGTACATCATTACATTAGATACATTCCCCATTTAACTCCTTAACGCCCGATGACGTACATGTACGTCAGATTTGGACGTGACTTAAAGGGCTTCTGTCACCCCATTAAACCGTTTTTTTTCTTTTCTTTACTAATAATCCCTACACTGCGATCTCATCATACATAAGCTAATTAATGATTTTCGTTCAGTAGAATTTGTTAAAAATCGATTTTTATAATATGTAAATTACCTTGCTACCAGCAAGTACTTGCTGGTAGCAGCCGCATCCTCCGATGGTAATGACGCCCCCTCTGCTTGTTGATTGACAGGGCCAGCGGACGGGATCTTTCTGTGCTGGCCCTGCCTGTTTTGATTCAATATCTGGCGCCTGCGCCGCGGCCGTAGCTTTCTTCAATCTGCGCAGGCGCACTGAGAGGCGGCCACTCACTCGGCCGCTCACTCCTCAATGCGCCTGCGCCGGGTGTAGATGTGACGTCATCGGCGCAGGCGCATTGAGGATGGAGCGCCGAGTGAGTGGCCGCCTCTCAGTGCGCCTGCGCAGATTGAAGAGAGGTACGGCCGCGGCGCAGGCGCCAGATATTGAATCAAAACAGGCAGGGCCAGCACAGAACGATTCCGTTCCCTGGCCCTGTCAATCAACAAGCGGAGGGGGCGTCATTACCATCGGAGGATGCGGCTGCTACCAGCAAGTAGCCGCCCTACTTGCTGGTAGCAAGGTAATTTACATATTATAAAAATCGATTTTTAACAAATTCTACTGAACGAAAATCATTAATTAGCTTATGTATGATGAGATCGCAGTGTAGGGATTATTAGTAAAGAAAAAAAATAAAAAACGGTTTAATGGGGTGACAGAAGCCCTTTAAAGCCCAGTGATGTAAATGTACTGCATGGTGATCTGGCAGGTGCAGGAGCTCTCTCAGGATTTCTTAGCTATATCTAACAGCCCTCGAGGATGCCTGCCATACAACTCAAAAGGCGAGAACCCTGTTGATACTTGAGGCACCTCTCTGATTGAGAACAGTAGGTAAAGTAACAGGTAATCCCAATCCCGGCCATCCTTCCCAATCACATTTGTATAATCCCAATCCCGGCCATCCTTTTCAACTACTTTCTTCTACATGTCCTTCAAGGTTTTGTTAAAACATTCTACCAAGCCGGGTGGTAAACCGAGGTGATTAACTAGGTAACTTTCAGTACTTTACAGAGATCCTGCATTACCCTTGACATGAACGGGGTCCCCTGGTTGGTCAGGATCTCCTTGGGCAGCCCTGTTCTGGAAAAGATCTGAAACAGCTCTCTGGCGATAGCCTTGGAGGATGACTTTCTCAAGGGCACTGCCTCAGGGTACCAGGTGCCATAATCCATTACAACTAATATATATTGGTGCCCCCTAGCGAACCTCACCAAAGGCCCTACCAAATCCATCGCTGTTCTCTCAAATGGGACCTCGATAATAGGCAATGGTATTAGAGGGCTTTGAAAGCTTGCGACTGGGGAGGTTACTTGACACATAGAGCAGGACTGGCAATAATCCCTAATTTCTCTGTAACACCCTGGCCAATAAAACCTTTGTAAAACCCTTTCAAGGGTCTTATCGGCCCCGAAATGTCCCATTAAGACATGACTATGTGCCAGGTCCATTACCATGCTTCTATATGGCTTGGGGACCTTGTGCTGTTCCACTAATTCTTCACAGATTTTAGTCACCCTGTACAACAAGTTTCCATTCATGGAAAAGTGAGGGTACCTTTCGTCTGCCCCTGGCTCTTGAGGTGCCCAATTGACTACCCCCACATTATTTAAGGCCCCTTTTAAAGTCTCATCTCAGAATTGGGTGGTCCCAAAGTTTTCCCGGGATACTTCTAAGTCAGAGACCGTCTCCTCAAGGGCAGACTACTCCTCATTATCACCTACCATGGCCGAGAATGGAAATTCAGGGACCACCTCCGGGTCAATGAGGACAGGACTGTCTTTGCACGCAGGGCATTGTTGCGCTACCGCCCTGGCCCAAAGATCTCAGAAGAAAGGACAATCCTGGCCAATGAGCATCTCGTGCATCAGCCCCTGCACAACCCCTACCTGGTGGGACACCGTACCCACCTTTGTCTTTAAGGTGACATGGGCCACTGGGTAAACCTTGGTATCACCATGAATGCAAGTGACCCCCCAAGGTTTTCCCAGGGACCAACATATGAGGGATATGGGCCTTTAGGAGCTTCACCAGGCTCCCTGAGTCCAGAAGTCCAGTTGTGGGGGTGTCATTAATGCTGATTGAACAGAATGGAAGTCCCTCCCAGAGTATTGAACAGCACTACATGCAATCATGGAGCTCCGTCTCTCCACGGACCAGTCCATTTGGTCCGAGCTGAGGGGGCAATGGGCCACCATATGTCACGGGGCATGGCATCTCCAGCAGATGATCTCTCTTAGGGAAGGTCTTGGCATTGGCTCTGGTATGCTCTTGGCCTTAGAACGTCCTTCCCGAGGAGTTTTTAAACCCTTCCTCTGACTTTCAAAGTCACTCCACACATTCCAGTATGGGGAGGTCAAGGACCCCGAGTCAGCTATGGTGTTCTCTACTGCATAATATCTCACTACCAAGTCAACCGCAGTCTGCGGGTTTCCTTGTGCAACCCAGCACTGCACTGGCTTGGAGAGAGCGTGCATGAAGCGGTCCATTAGGACCCGATCCACCATTTTGACTGGAGAACAGACATCCAGCTGTAGCCATTTCTAGACTAGGTGCAGTAGGTCAAACATTTGGGACCTCGGGGGCTTGCCTCTCCTAAACCTCCATTGATGCACCCTCTGAGCCTGGACTGTGATGGTTAACTGCAGACGTGCCAAGATCTCTGCTTTTAGTTTGGGGTATTCCCGCGCATCCTGCAGTGACAAGTCATAATAAGCCTTCTGGGGTTCACCTGAGAGAAGTGGGGTGTAGACCTCGGCCCATTGCTTAGCTGGTAGTCTCTCACACTCAGCGACCAGCTCAAAGACTGTGAGGAAGGCTTCTACGTCGTCCTCTGTGGTAATTTTTTGCATGGCTTCTCCGTGCTCGCTGGCATTCCTCATTAATGTGGGAAGCTGGGGTCTCCTTGACCCGGATGGCTTCTGCCATTATGGCCATTTGCTTTATGAGGAGCTGGTTGGTCTCCCGTTGTGCTTGCTGCTGTTGGGTGCTAGCCTGCACGAGGTGCTTCACAAGATCCTCCATTTTATCCGCTGTTTTTTTTATTCTAATAGCAGCCTTAACCCAGGGCATCCAGTGACAAAAAATTTATTTCAAAAGGTCAGTTCAGTAACTTAGGCTACTGGCCCTTTAAATGTCCAACACAAACAATTCGACTTCCGGCCCTTTAACTTGCTGTTGCACCTCTCAACAATTGCTTTACCTGCATCCTCCACCAATTGTAGGGATCTGCCCCAATGATAGCCTTCAGATAAGAACACAGCAGCCTTTTAGAGGTGAAAGCAAAGCAATGGTTGTCTTTTTTTCTTGACAAAACAATAAGGCAGTAATCGGCAGTGACCGTCAGTAATCGGCAGTGACCGGCTTGCTCCATCCGGCGTTAAACAAACAATAAAGTCCCGAATCTATAGCACAACACAGGTATGGTTTTGCACAGCTCAGACTCTGATCCCACACAGAGCTCCACTGTCAGAGAGGTCATCACCACCACCTGACTCTGCTGGCTGTTTTTTGTAGGCCAGTCAAGACCCGGCCTGGAACGTGGGGAGTAGTCACCCACCCAGCACTATGACTACTCCCAGTAAGAGCCGCCCCGGATCAGCTATTCACAGCTATACTAAATAAAGGAAATGTCAACCACCTACTACTGCTGACACCTGAACTACTGGCTCCTACTTCACCGAGGCCAGGTACCTCGGTGACACGTATCTATCACGGAAACGGCTTGTGACTGACGAAGATAGGCACTGAGCAATAGGGCTTGTCATCAGTGAGCAGTTTATTGGAGGTCACACATGAAATTGCAGGTTCCCACACTGAAGCAAATTCAGGAGGAGAGAAAGCTTCAGCTTGTTCTCACATCTCCCAACATCTGACTACTACCCCCAGTCTCAGAGATATCCAGAAACACATCCGCCCCTCCCCTGTCTGTACTATCACTAGCAGGGGCCGGAGTTCATTACCCCTGCAGAGAGGAATGCTTTAAAGCACGGCCAGACCCATGTAGAAGTGAAGAGTTCCCAAACCTAACATTTCCTGAGGGTCACAGAGGTCATCAGCATACCTTATGGCCCCTTTCACATGGGCGAGAATTCCGTGCGGGTGAAATGCGTGAGGTGAACGCATTGCATCCGCACTGAATCCGGACCCATTCACTTCAATGGGGCTGTGCAGATGAGCAGTGATTTTCATGCATCACTTGTGCGTTGCGTGAAAATCGCAGCAGGTTCTATATTGTGCCGTTTTCACGCAATGCAGGCCCCATAGAAATGATTCTGAATGGGGATGCGTGAAAATCGCATAGCATCTGCAAGCAAGTGCGGATGCAATGCGATTTTCACGCATGGTTGCTAGGAGATGATGTAAGTAAATTGATAAAAGTCAATTTACTGTATTATTTTCCCTTATAACATGGTTACAAGGGAAGATAATAGCATTCTTAATACAGAATGCTTACTAAAATGTGACTTGAGGGGTTAAAAAATAAAAAAAATTAACTCACCTCAATCACTTGTTCGCGCAGCCGGCATCGTCTTCTTTCTTCTTCTTTCAGGACCTAGAAAAAGACCTTTGATGACGTAATCGCGCTCACCAGGCGGTGACGTCAGCGCAGGTCCTGCTGAATGAAGATAGAACACCTAACCCAAACCCGAACTTCAGTGAAGTTCGGGTCTGGGTACCACATTCAGTTTTTTCTCACGCGTGTGCAAAACGCATTGTACTCGCTTGGAAAAAACTGAGCATCGGAACGCAATCGCAGTCAAAACTGACTGCAATTGCATGCCTACTCACGCGGTTTTCCTACAATGCACAAGCGACGCATCCGGAGAAAATCCGGAACACCCGTGTGAAAGAGGCCTATCTCTGGTACCAGAAAGAGATGTGAAGTCCATCACTACAACCCCTGCTATGTAACACAACACACACTGACTAATAGAAAAAATTGACCAGAAATACACAAAATCATAGGAAAATGACAGTCCACTGTGACAGTATCTACCATCAACGATGGTCCCTTGTGCCTTCCTACAATATATATCAAAGAGGAAACACACACACACAAAAAATAAAAATAAAATGTTTACTCCATATTATGTTATGCCTGAGGCCTCCAACTCCAGTAAGTCTTGTCCGTTGAGGGCCCTTTAATCCATTTCCATCTCTCTTTAAACTTTGCCAATTATCTTGTAGCCAAAATTCCTAGAGCAGAGAGTTGTTCACTTAGTGACACTGCTTTTCTGTTACAGTTTTTCCAGTCTTTTGAGATCAGCAAGCGGGACGATGTTTTAAAATTCCTTCTACTACTTATCTCTCTTCCATAGAAAATTTTGAGATTCCCAAACCGATCACCCCCCACACATCTCCATAGACGTAACTATCTAAAAAAAAAAAATGGGGGTGCAGATTATGGCAATGCAAAGAAAAAAAATATTTTCCAAAGTTTTTGTTTTTTCCAGTATTGAAACACAAACATATAAATGTGGTATCGCTGTAATCGTACTGACCCAGAGAATAAGGAGAACAGGTCAGTTTTATCTCATAGGGAACACTGTAAAAAATAAAATCCATAAAACTATATAAATGTGGTATCACTGTAATCGTACTGACCCAGAGAATAAAGAGAACAGGTCAGTTTTATCTCATAGGGAACGTCGTAAAAACAAAACCCATAAAACTATATAAATGTGATATCACTGTAATCGTACTGACCCCGAGAATGAAGAGAACAGGTCAGTTTTATCTCATAGGGAACGTCGTAAAACCCATGAAACTATATAAATGTGGTATCGCTGTAATCGTACTGACCCAGAGAATAAAGAGAACAGGTCAGTTTTATCTCATAGGGAACAATGTAAAAATAAAACCCATGAAACTATATAAATGTGGTATCTCTGTAATTGTACTGACCCAGAGAATAAAGAGAACAGGTCAGTTTTATCTCATAGGGAACAATGTAAAAACAAAACCCATAAAACTATATAAATGTGATATCACTGTAATCGTACTGACCCAGAGAATGAGGAGAACAGATCAGTTTTATCTCATAGGGAACGTCGTAAAACCCATGAAACTATATAAATGTGGTATCGCTGTAATCGTACTGACCCTGAGAATGAAGGGAACAGGTCAGTTTTATCTCATAGGGAACGTCGTAAAACCCATGAAACTATATAAATGTGGTATCTCTGTAATCGTACTGACCCAGAGAATAAAGAGAACAGTCAGTTTTATCTCATAGGGAACGTCGTAAAAACAAAACCCATAAAACTATATAAATGTGATATCACTGTAATCGTACTGACCCCGAGAATGAAGAGAACAGGTCAGTTTTATCTCATAGGGAACGTCGTAAAACCCATGAAACTATATAAATGTGGTATCGCTGTAATCGTACTGACCCAGAGAATAAAGAGAACAGGTCAGTTTTATCTCATAGGGAACAATGTAAAAATAAAACCCATGAAACTATATAAATGTGGTATCTCTGTAATTGTACTGACCCAGAGAATAAAGAGAACAGGTCAGTTTTATCTCATAGGGAACAATGTAAAAACAAAACCCATAAAACTATATAAATGTGATATCACTGTAATCGTACTGACCCAGAGAATGAGGAGAACAGATCAGTTTTATCTCATAGGGAACGTCGTAAAACCCATGAAACTATATAAATGTGGTATCGCTGTAATCGTACTGACCCTGAGAATGAAGGGAACAGGTCAGTTTTATCTCATAAGGAACGCCGTAAAACCCATGAAACTATATAAATGTGGTATCACTGTAATCGTACTGACGCGGAGACTGAAGAGAACAGTCAGTTTTACCGCATAGGAAACACCATAAAAACAAAACCCATAGAACTATGACGCAATTGCATTGTTTTTCAAATTCCACCCCATTTGGAATTTCAGCTTTCTACTACATTGTATACAATCATAAATGGTGGCATTAGAAAGTGCAAGTTGTCCCACAAAAAAACAAGCCCCCATATGGGTATGTGAATGGAAAAATAAAAAAAGTTATGTCTCAAGGATGGCAGGGAGTAAAAAACAAAAACAGAAAATCGCAATGTCCTCAAGGTGTTAACTAAGAGGTATGGCAGTGGTACACTATATAGTAAGTGGCGGCAAGCACAGTTAATGAGGGGGGTTTGGTGGTGGTATACTACTACAGTACATAATAAGTGGCAGGGGGCCCGCAGGGGGCCCGCAGGGGTGCACCTAGCCTTTCTACTGCCTGAGGTGAAAACTGAAATGGTGACCCCTGGTGTCAAATCCTCAATCCAACCCCTACCGCCCAACACTACTGTTAGAGACATATCTCTTACATCCAGTGATATGATCTCTGATTATACTTATTCTCTGTCCTCATCTTCTCCATTCTGCCCAAACCACCCTGTCTCGTCTCTGCAGAGTTTACTACACAAACATTTCCGTTTCCATCATCCTCCCTCCCCTGGTGTCCCATACTGTGCCCTCCAATGCTCACAAACACTATACTGCAAAAATAATAGTGCCATAAAGTTAGTTCCATCCATCCGTCCTGCATAGTAATAGTGCTGCCCTTAGTAATAATAGCGCCTCCTACAACACCCCAATAACGATATACACCTATAGAGCCCAGAGTAGTAATAAGGCCTCCTATAGTGTCCACAGTAATTATAAAGTCCTCTATTATATAAAGGCCTCAAGTAATTGTAAAGTCCCCATGCAATGCCCCCTGTAGATATAATGACCCCCTGTAGTGCCAGAAAATATACTGTGTGTATTATATTACCCCCTGTAGTACCTCCTGTAATATAAATTTCCCCCTTAGTGCCCCCTGTATTATAATGCCACCCTTGTACTGCTCTGGCCTGTATTATAATCTCCCCTGTAATGCTCCACCTGTATTATAATGCCCCCTGTAGTGCCTACTATATTTTAATACCCCACTCTAGTGCTCTGGCCTGTATTATAATGCCCCCCCCCCCCCAGTGGTGCTCCAGCATTAAAATATCCCCCCTAGTGCTCCAGCCTGTATCCCCTCCGTAGGGCCCCCTGTATTATAATACACCCTGTTGTGCTCTGGTCTGTATTACAATGCCCCTCAATAGTGCCCTCTGTAGTGCTGTAATGACTCCCCAATAGTGGTCTCTATATCAAAACGCCCAGTGTAGTGCTGCAGTGCCCCCTGTAATGCCCTCTGTATTATATTGTCCATTTTATTATATTTCCCCCAGTATTTTATCCTGTAGTGGTGTAGTGCCCCTCCTGTGGTGCTGCCTGTATAATAATGCCCCCTGTACTGTCCCCTGTATTATATTGCTCCCTGTAGTGCCCCATGTAGGGGTGTAGTGCTTCCTCATATTGCCCCCTATATTATATTGTCCCTCATAGTGCCCCCATATTATAGTGCCCGCTATTGTGCTTCCTCTCACCACCATGTAATCTGCAGGCAGCATAGTTTTATTATAATGCCCCATGTAGTCGTGTAGTGGCCCCTTTATTATAATGCCCCATGTAGTCGTGTAGTGCCCCCTGTATTATAATGCCCCATGTAGTCGTGTAGTGCCCCCTGTATAATAATGCCTCATGTAGTGCTGTAGCGGCCCCTGTATTATAATGCCTCATGTAGTCCTGTAGTGGCCCCTGTATTATAATGCCCCATGTAGTCCTGGAGTGCCCCCTGTATTATAATGCCCCATGTAGTGTCCCCTGTATTATAATGCCCCATGTAGTCCTGTAGTGGCCCCTGTATTATAATGCCCCATGTAGTCCTGTAGTGGCCCTTGTATTATAATGCCCCATGTAGTCCTGTAGTGCCCCCTGTATTATAATGCCTCATGTAGTGCCCCCTGTATTATAATGCCCCATGTAGTCCTGTAGTGGCCCCTGTATTATAATGCCCCATGTAGTCCTGTAGTGGCCCTTGTATTATAATGCCCCATGTAGTCCTGTAGTGCCCCCTGTATTATAATGCCCCATGTAGTGCCCCCTGTATTATAATGCCCCATGTAGTCCTGTAGTGGCCCCTTTATTATAATGCCCCATGTAGTCGCGTAGTGCCCCCTTTATTATAATGCCCCATGTAGTCCTGTAGTGCCCCCTGTATTATAATGCTCCATGTAGTCCTGTAGTGTCCCCTGTATTATAATGTCCCATGTAGTCCTGTAGTGCCCCCTGTATTATAATGCCCCATGTAGTCCTGTAGTGGCCCCTGTATTATAATGCCCCATGTAGTCCTGTAGTGGCCCTTGTATTATAATGCCCCATGTTGTCCTGTAGTGCCCCCTGTATTATAATGCCTCATGTAGTGCCCCCTGTATTATAATGCCCCATGTAGTCCTGTAGTGGCCCCTGTATTATAATGCCCCATGTAGTCCTGTAGTGGCCCTTGTATTATAATGCCCCATGTAGTCCTGTAGTGCCCCCTGTATTATAATGCCCCATGTAGTGCCCTCTGTATTATAATGCCCCATGTAGTCCTGTAGTGGCCCCTTTATTATAATGCCCCATGTAGTCGCGTAGTGCCCCCTTTATTATAATGCCCCATGTAGTCCTGTAGTGCCCCCTGTATTATAATGCTCCATGTAGTCCTGTAGTGTCCCCTGTATTATAATGTCCCATGTAGTCCTGTAGTGCCCCCTGTATTATAATGCCCCATGTAGTCCTGCAGTGCCCCCTGTATTATAATGCCCCATGTAGTCCTGTAGTGGCCCCTGTATTATAATGCCTCATGTAGTCCTGTAGTGGCCCCTGTATTATAATGCTCCATGTAATCCTGTAGTGCCCCCTGTATTATAATGCTCCATGTAGTCCTGTAGTGGCCCCTTTATTATAATGCCTCATGTAGTCCTGTAGTGCCCCCTGTATTATAATGCCCCATGTAGTCCTGTAGTGGCCCCTGTATTATAATGCCTCATGTAATCCTGTAGTGCCCCCTGTATTATAATGCTCCATGTAGTCCTGTAGTGCCCCCTGTATTATAATGCCCCATGTAATCCTGTAGTGCCCCCTGTATTATAATGCTCCATGTAGTCCTGTAGTGGCCCCTGTATTATAATGCTCCATGTAGTCCTGTAGTGGCCCCTGTATTATAATGCCCCATGTAATCCTGTAGTGCCCCCTGTATTATAATGCCTCATGTAGTCCTGTAGTGGCCCCTGTATTATAATGCCCCATGTAGTCCTGTAGTGCCCCCTGTATTATAATGCCCCATGTAGTCCTGTAGTGCCCCCTGTATTATAATGCCCCATGTAGTCCTGTAGTGGCCCTTGTATTATAATGCCTCATGTAGTCCTGTAGTGGCCCCTGTATTATAGTGTCCCATGTAGTCCTGTAGTGGCCCCTGTATTATAATGTCCCATGTAGTCCTGTAGTGGCCCCTGTATTAAAATGCCCCATGTAGTACTGTAGTGGCCCCTGTATTATAATGCCTCATGTAGTCCTGTAGTGCCCCCTGTATTATAATGCCCCATGTAGTCCTGTAGTTCCCCCTGTATTATAATACCCCATGTAGTCCTGTAGTGCCCCCTGTATTATAATACCCCATGTAGTCCTGGAGTGCCCCCTGTATTATAATGCCCCATGTAGTCCTGTAGTGGCCCTTGTATTATAATGCCCCATGTAGTCCTGCAGTGCCCCCTGTATTATAATGCCCCATGTAGTCCTGTAGTGCCCCCTGTATTATAATGCCCCATGTAGTCCTGTAGTGGCCCCTGTATTATATTGCCCCATGTAGTCCTGCAGTGCCCCCTGTATTATAATGCCCCATGTAGTCCTGTAGTGCCCCCTGTATTATAATACCCCATGTAGTGCTGTAGTGCCCCCTGTATTATAATGCCCCATGTAGTCCTGTAGTGGCCCCTGTATTATAATGCCCCATGTAGTCCTGTAGTGGCCCCTGTATTATAATGCCCCATGTAGTCCTGCAGTGCCCCCTGTATTATAATGCCCCATGTAGTCCTGTAGTGCCCCCTGTATTATAATGCCCCATGTAGTCCTGTAGTGGCCCCTGTATTATAATGCCCCATGTAGTCCTGTAGTGGCCCCTGTATTATAATGCCCCATGTAGTCCTGTAGTGCCCCCTGTATTATAATGCCCCATGTAGTCCTGTAGTGGCCCCTGTATTATAATGCCCCATGTAGTCCTGTAGTGGCCCCCTGTATGATAATGCCCCATGTAGTCCTGTAGTGGCCCCCTGTATGATAATGCCCCATGTAGTCCTGTAGTGGCCCTTGTATTATAATGCCCCATGTAATCCTGTAGTGCCCTCTGTATTATAATGCCCCATGTAGTCCTGTAGTGCCCCCTGTATTATAATACCCCATGTAGTCCTGTAGTGGCCCCTGTATTATATTGCCCCATGTAGTGCTGTATTGCCCACATAGTGTTCCCTGTTTTATAGTGCTGCCTGTATTATAATGGGGATAGAAAATAACTATTAGGAGGAGGTCCTACTGCTGGAACCCCACTGATCACGAGAATGGGGGACACTATAACAAGACCTAATATTTAGATCTAATAGTTATTCCCTATCCTGTGGCTAGAGGATAACTTAATATAATTGGAATATCCCTTTAAAGCCAGCCTAAAGAATACCCCCAACATCCATCCCCCAAGGGCCTTACACCAACTGGACGGGTTCAGCCTGCTAATCTTGGCCGCTAGGAATTCCAGTCCTCCCCGGAATTAGCTTCCAAGTCAAGTAAACTGGTTATTCTTACTGTAACCTCATGACATTTCATCAGTTTCTTGTCCTGTCCCTCATCTAGGATAAGGTGAAGGGCTGATGTATAACGGCGGGGGCCTGAGGCTAGGCGGCGCCCTGTGCAAAAATTTTGTGCCCCCCACCCCTGCAAAAAAAAAAAAGAAGGAAATTCTTACAGCAAAGTCTCTCTTTTTTTAACCCCTTCCATGACGTGTCACTTTATGCTTTTACTTGTCCAAGTGATTCTGAGATTTAGTTTTTCATGTTTTGCATTTATTTACAGTATTTAAAAAAATCTCCAAATTACCAAATATTTTGAACAATTTTCTATTTTTTATTACTCCGCTTTAAGATTGTTACCACACAAAATAGTTTTTCGTTAACATTCACCATGTGTCTACTTTTTGTTGGCATCGTAAAAGTCATTTTATGTTTTTAGGATGTTAGAAGGCTAAGAATTTTTGGAACAATTTTTCAGAAGATGTCAATATCTTTATTGCATACGATGTAGTGGGAAGATGGTAAAAAAAATTCTGAATAGGGTGAAATTTAAAAAAAAACACAATTCTGCCATACTTTTATGGATTTGTTTCTTTTAGGGAGTTCCTTAAAGGGGTTGTATCAACTCAGCAAATTCCATTTATCATGAAGACAAAGTTAATACCAGGCACTTACTAATGCATTGTGATTATCCATATTGCCTTCTTTGCCCACCTGGATTCATTTTTCCATCACATTATGCACTGCTTGTTTCCATGATCAGCTTCCGGAATTTGGGAGGAAGACGAAGAAAACTAACTAAAACGAGGATGGAAACCAAGGAAAAAAGAGACATACCAATAGATGAGTTCACCTGGTTGTTAATGGCAAATTCAGCCAGGGGCAGATGCTTCACCCACAGCTGTTGGTTGTCAGAGACATAACACCACAAATACTGCTCTAGAGACTGGTTCAAACGTTCAGTTTGACCGTTGGTTTCCAGATGAAAGGCTGAAGAAAAAGACAAATATATGTTACATTTGCGACAAAAGGCCCTCCAAAACCTAGAAACAAATTGAACACCTCTATCTGAAACCACATTCTCTGGAATTCCATGTAACCGAATAACATGCTCAACAAACAGAGAAGCTAAAGTCTTGACAGAAGGATGAAGTGCACCATTTTACTAAATCTGTCCACAACTACCCATATCACCGACTTACCCTCCGACACCGGCAAGTCAGTGATAAAGTCCATGGAGATATGGGACCAAGGTCTACTAGGGATGGGCAGTGGTGGTAACTTCCCCACCGGACGAGACCTTGGACCTGGCACAAACCTCACATGAAGACATATATGAGTGGACATCTCTAGACAAAATTGGCCACCAATAAAACCTGGAGACGAGTTCCTTGGTGGCATTAATACCCGAATGTCCACTAAACACAGAGTTATGGCACTCACCCAACAGTCGGAGACGTAAATGACCCGGGACAAATAATTTATCAGTAGGAGATTGTACCGGAGCCAAGTGTTGCCCCGCAGTTATTTCGGTCGTCAGATCGGAGGAGATTGAAGCCACAAGCCACTGTTGGAACCCCCACTGATCACGAGAATGGGGGACACTACAACAAGACCTAATAGTAAGATCTAATAGTTATTCCCTATCCTGTGGCTAGAGGATAACTTAATATAATTGGAATATCCCTTTAAAGCCAGCCTAAAGAATACCCCCAACATCCATCCCCCAAGGGCCTTACACCAACTGGACGGGTTCAGCCTGCTAATTTTGGCCGCTAGGAATTCCAGTCCTCCCCGGAATTAGCTTCCAAGTCAAGTAAACTGGTTATTCTTACTGTAACCTCATGACATTTCATCAGTTTCTTGTCCTGTTCCTCCTCTAGGACAAGGTGAAGGGCTGATGTATAACTGCGGGGGCCTGAGGCTAGGCGGCGCCCTGTGCAAAAATTTATCTTGGTGCCCCCCCACCCCTACAAAAAAAAAAGAAGGAAATTCATACAGCAAAGTCTCTCTTTTTTTAACCCCTTCCATGACGTGTCACTTTATGCTTTTACTTATCCAAGTGATTCTGAGATTTTTCTCAGATCGGAGGAGATTGAAGCCACAATGACACCTGCCGGTAATACTGGTTCTGGTGGAGTATCGGGAGATTGAAAAGCACAAAAATTGCGGGATAAGGCGTCTGCTTTAATATTTTTACTTACTGGCCTGAAAGTAATACAAAAATTTAAACTTGTAAAGAACAATGCTACCTAGCCTGTCTGGGATTCAAACGTTTAGCAGATTCCAAAAACATTAAATTCTTATGATCCGTAATTACTGTAACCTGATGTTTAGCCCCTTCCAGAAAATGGTGCCATTCCTCAAAAGCTCATTTACTAGCAAGTAACTCTCGATTACCAATGCCATAATTTCTCTCGGTGGTAGAAGAGAATTTACGAGAAAAGAAAGCACAAGGTCTCAGGTTAGTGAGAGCTGATGACCCCTGGGAGAGTACTGCCCCAACTCCATCCTCGGAAGCATCAATCTCCACCACAAAAGGCTGCTCTTGGTCAGGTTGAACTAATCCTGGGGCATTAATGAAACACCTGGGGCATGCTTCAAAACTCTTTATGGCCTCTGGTAACCAATTCACTAGATCAGCTCCCTTCTTAGTTAGATCCGTGAGAGGCTTGGCAATAATAGAAAAGTTCTTAATAAATTTTCGATAATAATTTGCGAAACCCAAGAAGCGTTGTAACGCTTTAAGAGAGGAAGGTCTCATCCACTCCAAAATGGCCTGTACCTTCCATGGATCCATCTTGAAGGATTGGGGTGGGAGAATATATCCTAAAAACAAAGTTTCCTGTACTCCAAAAATACACTTCTTACCCTTCGCGAACAGTCGGTTCTCCCGAAGAACCTCCAGTACCTGTCTAGTGTGAATAACGTGAGGCGAATAAATCAGGATGTCATCTAAATAAACAATTACGAATTTTCCAATAAATTGTCTAAAGATGTCATTGACAAAATTTTGGAAAACCGCCAGAGCATTACTTAACCCAAACGGCATCACTAAATTTTCATAATGACCCTCTGGGGTATTAAAGGCTGTCTTCCACTCATCCCCCTCCTTAATTCGGATAAGATTATAGGCCCCCCTGAGATCAAGTTTAGTGAACCAGTGAGCTCCAAGAATTTGATTAAACAGGTCTGGAATCAACGGCAACGGGTACTGATTCTTAACAGTAATCTTATTCAACTCTCTATAATCAATACATGGTCTCAATCCACCCTCCTTCTTAGCAACAAAGAAAAACCCCACCCCCATAGGAGACACTGAGGGTCTAATATGTCCTTTTTGTAGACTCTCCTTCAAGTAGTCCCTCATAGACTTCCGTTCCAGATCTGACAAATTATAAATACGACCCCTAGGGTACTTAGATCCAGGAACAAGGTCTATGGCACAGTCATAAGGTCTATGAGGGTGAAGGAAATCAGCCTCTGACATAGAAAAAACATTAGCAAAGTCACTAATGTATGTGGGAAGAGAGTTTGACTCCGCAGAGACTCCAGCCTGAATAACAGGTAGACAACATGAATCACATTTCACCCCCATTTCTCTAATTCACCCGTGGACCAGTTGATGACTGGATTATGAACCTGGAGCCAAGGTATACCCAGAACTACCTCTACGGGTAAATTTTTTAGAATAAAAAAAGAAGTACACTTCATATGACAAACCCCAACAGTGAAGGTTACTTCCGGAGTATAATATTCTACTGTCCTGCCCACCAACAGCGTGGAATCAATAGCAATGATATGAATAGGGTTAGCAAGGGACAACATGGGCACACCAAGGGAAAGAACAAAGTTATGGTAAATAAAATTAGCGACGGACCCAGAATCAACAAATGCCCTCCCAGAGCCCTTACTGGAGCCAAAAGAAACAACTACCGGCAACAACACTTTCTCTTTAACCACCTTGGGAAGTACCTTATCCTTCTGGGCGTCAGGATGTGGAGATCTCCCGGAAGGAGGAACTTTAGGACATTGCCGTACCCAGTGATCCGATTCTCCACAGTAGAAGCAGAAACCCTTTTGATGTCTCAGATCCCTCCTGGTCATTCCGAGCTGCATGGGCTCTTCTGGAGGATTCTCCAATTGGACTTTTGAGGTTGAGGGATCGTATGCAAGCACCAGCAGTGGAGACGTCAGTTTTTCTCTTTGTCTTTCCTTAATTCGTCAGTCCAATCTGACAGCTAGAGTCATAGTCTGTTCTAAAGTGTCAGGGAGGGGGTAACTGACCAACATATCTTTCAAGTCTTTTAAGAGCCCCAACCGAAACTGACATCTAAGCGCTGGATCATTCCAACCAGAGGAAACGCACCATTTCCGGAATTTGGTGCAATATTCCTCCACGGGTCTGTCTCCCTGACTAAGAGACCTTAATTGACTCTCAGCAACGGCCGACTTATAAGGTTCATCGTACAATACACTTAAGGCCTGAAAAAACGATTCAATATTAGCTAGACAAGGGGAATCCTTGGGATTCTTGCGGGTCTCACTGCAACAAAGAGATAACAATGCCTACCCTTTGTTGTTCAGAGCCCGAAGAATGTGGACATAAACGAAAAGAAAGCTTGCAGCTTTCTTTAAATGTCAGGAAATTTTTCTTATCCCCTAAAAAACGGTCAGGCAGTTTTACATGAGGTTCAAGATTTTGAGCGGAAGAGGCCGCTACAGGAGGGGTTTGATGCAATTCTTGCTGCTGTAGCCTCTCTGCCAAATCCTTCACCATTTGAGCGAGACTATGTACCTGATCTGTAAGGACTCGCATAGGGTCCATGGTTTTAGGTAAGGCCTGTGATTCTGTTACATAGAGGTGGGAAGAGTGCAGCCGTGATCTCCACCCACACCTCTGTCCCTACCTACTTGCACGGCCCGTCCTAACTGACGGCGTACAACTTGGCGGCGGTCCCAAGCTCAGATACGTGCAGGGGCCTGAAGAGTGCTAGAGTAACACGTAACAGAGTCATCGAAGCAAAGGTCAAAGCCAGGAGGTCACGCAGGTACACAAGGGAAAACACAATAGCAAGGTCAGCACAAAGTCAGAAGCCGAGAGGTCATGTCAATTCCAAGTAGATAACAAGGTCGAGGTCAAAAACAAAGCCGAGGTCCGAACACAATAGCAAGGTAACAGTAGGAACGCTGGTGAAGGTAGAAAGACCAATCACAGGCAACCTGTGGCCAGCAGGCTGCCTGTTTAAATAGCCCAGACTGGTGAGTCACATGACGTGGCCAGCGTCACGTGACTCGCATAACACAGCCCAACATAGCCGAGCGCTGATCATCATTATCGACGCTCAGCTCTCCTGCTGCTTGTTGTCTAGGGTACGGAGGACGCCAGCCACACAGAGGAGGCATGCGCGGCCGGATCCTCCCCGCCCCCTGGTCCTCATGGAGACGAGGATGCCGACCGCGTCCTTGCTCCACTATGCACGCGGAATGCCGCCTGCTCCCCGTGACAGAAGGGCTCAGAAAGGAAGAAGCGCCATATGGCTTTTCGGGGAAGATTTTGCCAAAATGCTTTTTCTCTGCCATGTCACTTTTGAACAGACCCTGAGGTCCCGCATACAGTGGAAAATGTGTATATGTTATTAGAGAAAAATGCAGTTTTCTCCTTTTAGCAGATCACTACTCCTCACCCCTACCCTCTCCATTCAGGTAACATGTCTGTGTGTGAACCTTCAGTGAACTGACAGCTATATTGTCTCTCAAGATGGATTCAGCAGAGACTGCTAGTTTAGATAAATGAATTTTTCATTGATAAGATATATTACAAAGTTTCTTATATTCACTTGCACTGCTGATCTATGCAACATTTGTTGTACATAATGTGATAATTTAATGTATTAATTTTGCTTTCTCTGGTGGTCTAGAGCATTTAAGGGATTCACCTGCATTCCCTGGTGGTCTAAAGAGAGGTGAAGGGATAATACACTGCTCAAAAAAATAAAGGGAACACAAAAATAACACATCCTAGATCTGAATTAATTAAATATTTTTCTGAAATACTTTGTTCTTTACATAGTTGAATGTGCTGACAACAAAATCACACAAAAATTAAAAAATGTAAATCAAAATTTTCAACCCATGGAGGTCTGGATTTGGAGTCCCACTCAAAATTAAAGTGGAAAAACACACTACAGGCTGATCCAACTTTGATGTAATGTCCTTAAAACAAGTCAAAATGAGGCTCAGTAGTGTGTGTGGCCTCCACGTGCCTGTAGGACCTCCCTACAACGCCTGTGCATGCTCCTGATGAGGTGGCGGACGGTCTCCTGAGGGATCTCCTCCCAGACCTGGACTAAAGCATCTGCCAACTCCTGGACAGTCTGTGGTGCAGACTGGTGGATAGAGCGAGACATGATGTCCCAGATGTGCTCAATTGGATTCAGGTCTGGGGAACGGGCGGGCCAGTCCATAGCATCAATGCCTACGTCTTGCAGGAACTGCTGACACACTCCAGCCACATGAGGTCTATCATTGTCTTGCATTAGGAGGAACCCAGGGCCAACCGCACCAGCATATGGTCTCACAAGGGGTCTGAGGATCTCATCTCGGTACCTAATGGCAGTCAGGCTACCTCTGGCGAGCACATGGAGGGCTGTGCGGCCCTCCAAAGAAATGCCACCCCACACCATTACTGACCCAATGCCAAACTGGTCATGCTGGAGGATGTTGCAGGCAGCAGAACGTTCTCCACGGCGTCTCCAAACTCTGTCACATCTGTCACATGTGCTCAGTGTGAACCTGCTTTCATCTGTGAAAAGCACAGGGCGCCAGTGGCGAATTTGCCAATCTTGGTATTCTCTGGCAAATGCCAAACGTCCTGCACGGTGTTGGGCTGTAAGCACAACCCCCACCTGTGGACGTCGGACCCTCATATCACCCTCATGGAGTCTGTTTCTGACTGTTTGAGCAGACACATGCACATTTGTGGCCTGCTGGAGGTCATTTTGCAGGGCTCTGGCAGTGCTCCTCCTGTTCCTCCTTGCACAAAGGCGGAGGTAGCGGTCCTGCTGCTGGGTTGTTGCCCTCCTACGGCCTCTTCCACTTCTCCTGATGTACTGGCCTGTCTCCTGGTAGCGCCTCGATGCTCTGGACACTACGCTGACAGACACAGCAAACCTTCTTGCCACAGCTCGCATTGATGTGCCATCCTGGATAAGCTGCACTACCTGAGCCACTTGTGTGGGTTGTAGACTCAGTCTCATGCTACCACTAGAGTGAAAGCACCGCCAGCATTCAAAAGTGACCAAAACATCAGCCAGGAAGCATAGGAACTGAGAAGTGGTCTGTGGTTACCACCTGCAGAACCACTCCTTTATTGGGGGTGTCTTGCTAATTGCCTATAATTTCCACCTGTTGTCTATCCCATTTGCACAACAGCATGTGAAATTGATTGTCACTCAGTGTTGCTTCCTAAGTGGACAGTTTGATTTCACAGAAGTGTGATTGACTTGGAGTTACATTGTGTTGTTTAAGTGTTCCCTTTATTTTTTTGAGCAGTGTAGTTTTACTCAGATGGTCCATGACAGAGGTTTAAATGTTAAATTCAGCTAGCTCCTAGCCACACACTTTAGAATTAGTGCCCAGGGCAACTGTTAAGTTTGCCACTCTCTTAAAGCATCCCTAGAGGTCAGTCCCTAAAAGCCAGTCCTACTTACATTTCTTACAGTTGAGCCCACTAAATCCTATTGGACACTTGGAAAAAAAGGATCACAATAAAAAAATGGATCAAAAAAAAGAAAAGAGGAGTTAATCTGTTGATGACAGTGTTTATAGGAGCATTCTTTGTATGGCACGGTTTATAGGGGCACTCTTTGGATGACACTGTTTATAGGAGCACTCTCTAGATGACACTTTATAGGGGAACTCTCTGGATTACACTGTTTATAGGGGCACTCTCTGTATGACATTATTTATACTGGCACTTTCTGGATGGCACTGTTTATAGGGGCACAATCTTGATGACATTGTTTATAGGGGAACTCTCTGGAATGACACTGCTTATGGGGGACTCTCAGGATGACACTGTCTGTGGGGACACTCTCTGGATGACACGGTTTATAGAAGCATTCTCTGGATGACACTGTTTATAGGAGCACTCTCTGTATGGCACTGTTTATAGGAGCACTCTCTGTATGGCACTGTTTATAGGAGCACTCTCTGGATGGCACTGTTTATAGGAGCACTCTCTGGATGGCACTGTTTATAGGAGCACTTTCTGGATGGCACTGTTTATTGGAGCACTCTCTGGATGACACTATTTTAAGGGGCACTCTCTGGATGACACTGTCTATGGGGACACTCTCTGGATGACATTGTTTATAGAAGAACTCTCTGGATGACACTGTTGATAGGGACACACTCTGGATAAGACTGTTTATAGGGGCACCTTATGTATGACACGGTGTATAGGGCACTCTCTCGATGACACTGTTAATAGGGGCACTCTCTGGATGACCTTATTAATAGGGGCACTCTCTGGATGACCTTATTTATAGGGTCACTTTCTGGATGACACTGTTTATAGGAGCACTCTCTGGATGCCACTGTTTATAGGAGCACTCTCTGGATGGCACTGTTTATAGGAGCACTCTCTGGATGGCACTGTTTATAGGAGCACTCTCTGGATGGCACTGTTTATAGGAGCACTCTCTGGATGGCACTGTTTATAGGGGCACTCTCTGGATGACACTGTTTATTGGGGCACTCTCTGGATGACACTGTTTATTGGGGCACTCTCTGGATGACACTGTTTATAGAAGAACTCTCTGGATGACACTGTTTATAGGGACACTCTTTGGATGACACTGTTTATAGAAGAACTCTCTGGATAATACTGTTTATAGGGACACTCTCTGGAGGATACTGTTTATAGAAGAACTCTCTGGATGACTCTTTATATGGACACTCTCTGGATGACACTGTTTATAGGGGCTCTTAAAAAATAATAATAATAATAATAATACAGAATAAAAATAAAATATAAAAGTTCACCACTGTGTTTTCTTCTTTTATGGGCAGTGTTATAACCACAGATTTTATCCTGTTTTATGTCTACTGATTTTATACCTTTGTGAATATAATAAAATCAATTATCATCGGAAACATTGGTGGACCTTCACTATGTGCCTTAACCTTTATATCTACAGAAGGGTGGTTTTGTAACAAAGATTATCCTCCTGTGGAACTTCGATGTTTGGCATCACCGAAAAGCTGTTGTATCCTATCCTGATCAGGACTCGTGAAATATAGCCAAAGTGAGGCAGCGCGACTCCCTTTTTTAAATTGACTGTTTATAGGGGCACCTTATGTATGACACGGTGTATAGGGGCCCCCTCTGGATGAGCATCCCTAGAGGTTAGTCCCTAGAGGTCAGTCCCTAAAAGCCAGTCCTACTTACATTCCTTACAGTTGAGCCCACCAAATCCTATTGGACACTTGGAAAAAAAGGATCACAATAAAAAAAATGGGTTAAAATGAAAGAGGAGTTAATCTGTTGATGACAGTGTTTATAGGAGCATTCTTTGGATGACACTGTATATAGAAGCACTCTCTAGATGACACTTTATAGGGGATCTCTCTGGATTACACTGTTTATAGGGGCACTCTCTGTATGACATTATTTATACTGGTAATCTCTGGATGGCACTGTTTATACGGGCACAATCTGGATGACATTGTTTATAGGGGAACTCTCTGGAATGACACTGTTTATGGGGGCACTCTCTGGATAACACTGTCTGTGGGGACACGCTCTATAAAATAAATACCGGATCAGTTATTCCGGATCACCGCATCTGGACACGAAAACAAATGCTATCCGTTTGCATATGGATTTCCGGATCCAGCAGGCAGTTCCGGCAATGGAACTGCCTGCCGGAATCCAACAACGCAAGTGTGAAAGTACCCTAAGACTATGGGTACTAGGCAACATTTATCGCGGGACTTCTTGTCACTGAAAAGTCACATGACATTTTTTGTGATGATGGTCAGTGGTGTCACAATGCAACATACTGAAACTGTGACACAACAGATGCAAAAAATGCAACTTGTATGGATTTTTTGCAGCATGCTGCATTGCCACACCTTTAACTATCGTTACAAAAAAAGTTTCCACGACAAGAAGTCACGGAAGTCTCTGTGTAGCCCTCGTCTTAATCACTGATTTACTGCACATGGCAGTTTAATGCTTGCAACTTTTTATTTGTTACATGACATATAGGGATTTTAAATATGTTTTTAGCATTTTTTTTATTCACATATATTTGGGGAGAACTGCAAAAAATTTTGAAAGTCTTTTTTTTCAAACTATAGCTTCTTATTCTTTAATTATGAAAATAGGTTCCCTATATTGTGTCGGTCGTTCTGATATATTATGGTGTGGGTGTTTTTATTATATTTTTTCTATTTTTTACATTTAGTTTTGGCACATACAGTAATATGTCCCACAATATGTCCTTAAAAGATGTCAAGAGGACAATGACAGTTTTTAGTTTTGTATTTTACATTACATTTTACATTACATTTTACATACTCCAGAGCTGCACTCACTATTCTGCTGGTGCAGTCACTGTGTACATACATTGCTTATCCTGTACTAATCCTGAGTTACATCCTGTATTATACTCCAGAGCTGCACTCACTATTCTGCTGGTGCAGTCACTGTGTACATACATTACTTATCCTGTACTGATCCTGAGTTACATCCTGTATTATACTCCAGAGCTGCACTCACTATTCTGCTGGTGCAGTCACTGTGTGCATACATTACATTACTTATCCTGTACTGATCCTGGGTTACATCCTGTATTATACTCCAGAGCTGCACTCACTATTCTGCTAATGCAGTCACTTAAATATTACTTTATTATAAATATATTCCCAAATACCTTACATTAGTTATAATGGCTTGTTTTTGTCTGGGGAGCAATCATTAGGAGAAACAAAATGGCCGCTGTCCTATTAGTGCACACAAAACCTGTCCTAATCACATAGGAGGACAAGTTACTTCACAACACAGAGCAGAGAGGAGGATGAGGCAGCGCCTTAGCTCAGCTTGTCAGAGATTATTATCCTGAATACAGATAAGATCTTCAGCTGAATCTCTGTGGGAATGGAGATGATGAGCAGATGTGGCTGATGAGCAGCAGCTCTTGTATGCAGTCTCCATTACCACAGCCCCACATTACCACAGTCTGTCCTGTCCGTCCTTTCTGTACTTCATGTCTCCTCATTAACTCCATTCCCCAAAAGATTGGAGGATGGAGGAGGAGGATGAGGCAGCTCTTTAACTCAGTGTTGTGAAGTGACTTGTTCTGCTGTGTAATTAGGACAGGTTTTGTGTGGACTAATAGGATGGCGGCTATTTTGTTTCTCCTAATCATTGCTCTATAGACAAAACGAGCCATTATAATTAATGAAAGGTATTTGGGAATATATTTATAATAAAGTAATATTTAAGTATTTTCATTTTCTTAATTCTCGAAGAACCCCTTTAAGAAAGCACAGCCCAAGAGGTAAGGACCCAAAGTTTATTATGGACACGCCACATCATGGTTGGAAGTTTTCATGCCAGTCTTTAATATTGGTCATAATATACATAGAATAACAAAAAGAATTTAAAGGTGAGACATGTCAAAGGGGAAAATATTTTGCATGTTGCTACATAGTATTCCCCAATAACCATGATCTGATCAACTGTTACATATGTTGCTATCTGTTGCTATATTGCAACTCCTTATGATCTTGCACAGCGATTGATGACAATGCCCCTCGGTAATGTCTTGATGACTCTGAATTCCTAGGAATCACTGAAACTTCCTTTGTCTTGAGTTGTCTAGTTGAGCTTCTAGATACAAGATCTTCAATGTGACGATTTTAGATAAATCCTCAGGATTCAGTCCGAGACGTAAGTCCCGTTGTAGTGGAAGGGTTTGCCTGACACACATTGACTGATCACTTCAGGAGTCCAACGTTGGATGTTCACTTTGGTGAAGCCTTTGTCCGTGGGTCTCACGATGACTATGTCCCTGGAGGCCACGGAGGGGTCCTCATCAAAAAAGTTGAAAGGTCGAAGGAAGAAACCTACAGAATTTCCCGGGGTGGATGTATTTGGGATGTCCTCAGCATGGGGGATGTGGAGGAACCCGACTGTCACCCAGGCAACAAGATCCTAAGTAACAAAACATAAGGAACATCAGTGACCCCAATGTTATAATAATATGGAGACGTAACGAGAAGACCCAAGACAAGACCAGATGACCAAAAAGAAGATGGAGACAATCACAAGAGTCATGAAGAAAACTGATGGCACTATCACTGTACTTACCTTGTTCACAATGTCCTCATTGTCACTGATGAAGTTCTCAAAATAGACGGCGGGGTCCCAGGGGTCACCTTGGATGTAGATGCTACTGCTGCTCTGCTCTGTATCCTTCTGTCGGGTCACTGCCAGGCTGTATCTGTAGGTCAGATGGACATATAGAGGCTTATACAGTGATGACTCTGAAGTCTAGAGCAGTGGTCTCCAACCTGCAACTCTCCATCTGTTTTGAGGCTACAACTCCCAGCTTATCCTGGAACAGCTGTCTGGACAAGCTGGGTGTTATAGTTCTGGAACAGATACAGAGCCAAAGGTTGGAGACCACTGCTGTATACAATCCTCTGTGAACAAAACACATCAGCAGCACAAATCTCTCTCCTGCGCAAATAGCTTGTTACAATGTATCAGTGTAGGAATAGTGTAAAATGTATCTGTCTGGAGTCACCTCACGGAAGATTATCTAGACTGGATACAACTGTAACAAACTCTCAGCTGAGAAAAGTCCTAGGTCCCTGCAGGTTTTCAGCCCCCCGCATGAATGTAAAGTAAAATGATCTCATTCACTGTCACCAAGCAGAGATATTGAAAAGGGAAAGAAATGGAAACAAAGTCTATAAGAACATTTTAAAATGATTAACATAAGACTAGACTGGCCCTTTAAGTGATTGTCTAGTCATATAATGGAGAATTGGCCTAAAATCACATGAATATTTCAGGTTTCGGGTTTTATGCCACAACTTTCTATTTATAAAGATTTTTGGGCAATTCAGTATTTTACAGACATTTAACTTTGGGAATGGTGGGGATTGGAGCTCATGTTTTATCATAGAGGATTACTTTAGGTGTAATTCCCTTTAAACCACCTAAAGTAGCTCAGAAATCAGCACATATACTGAGCTTCCAGGAATGATAGATCATCAGCAATGGCCGCTCTTCCATCAGCAGATGTCCCCTCATCCCACTAACCTGGACCACGAGACTCCTTTCTCCTCAGCCCACATCTCAGGCAGCACACTTTGGGCATGGGAGTTATACTGGATCCGGTAGCTCTTCTGATGTCCCCACTTGTTCTTCTTGTTGGGGTTTTGGAACGCTAGATACCTCGGGACATGAGATCCAAACCTGAAAGCAGCCTGACGTTCACTGATTCTTGGGACGCGATCTAAACGGGACTGGACAATAAAGTGATCCGGACTCCAAGGATTTGAAATGTTCTCGTATTTCAGATCAATGGTTTCAAAGCTGTTTTCTGTACCTATAGATGTACAAAAAATATTACAGTATATTATAATACAGCTCTCATGTTCAAACAAAGGTAACTAATAAAATAGTTTCCCAATATACAAGAATATTAATATTATAATACTGCCTCTTTGTACAAGTAAAACAGTAACTACTATAATACTGCTCTCTATGTACAAAAGTATTTCTACTATAATACTGCTCCCTGGGTACAAAAGTATTTCTACTATAATACTGCTTCTGTGTAAAAGAATACCACAAAAATAATACTGTCCCCATGTACAAGAATATAACTACTATAATACTGCTCCTATGTACAAGAATATAACTACTATAATACTGCTCCTATGTACAAGAATATAACTACTATAATACTGCTCCTATGTACAAGAATATAACTACTATAATACTGCTCCTATGTACAAGAATATAACTACTATAATACTGCCTCCTATCTACAAGAATATAACTACTATAATACTGCCTCCTATGTACAAGAATATAACTACTATAATACTTCTTCCTATGTACAAGAATATAACTACTATAATACTGCTTCCTATGTACAAGAATAGAACTACTATAATACTGCTTCCTATGTACAAGAATATAACTACTATAATACTGCCTCCTATGTACAAGAATATAACTACTATAATACTGCCTCCTATGTACAAGAATATAACTACTATAATACTGCCTCCTATGTACAAGAATATAACTACTATAATGCTGCTCCTATGTACAGGAATATAACTACTATAATACTACCTCCTATGTACAAGAATATAACTACTATAATACTGCTCCTATGTACAAGAATATAACTACTATAATGATCTTTTTATTTTAAAACAGGCAACAAAATATTACAATACACTTACAATAAAATCATAGAAAAGAATAAATATAAAGTGACATCACAACACATTATACAATTGCTGACACATGGATGTTCCTCCAGTAGACGTTATTGCGGTTATTTTTCATGTCTTTCTTATATATCGTCTTCAGACTTTCCAGGATATTATATAAGATTTTATCACAGGTCAGGAGCTCTCTGTTGATGACCAGGCAGCACCGCGCACACCACAGATGGTACATGGTCACCACATTCACTACATACAGGGAACTTCTGCTGTATTGTCTGAGATCTGGGGGGAAGTCTCCATACAAGAGCTGTTTATACGGCTGTCCCACTAGATGTGGTAACTGAAGGGACAGTGACACGGCCTCCCATACCTGGACACTGAACGGACAGTCCAGCAGAAGATGCTCCATGGTCTCCAGTACCTGATGGCATTGCTCTCTAGGGCAGGATCTGTCTGGCACATTTCTACACTTTAGATTTTCCCTGACATACATTTTTCCATGAAATGCCAGCCATGACACATCCTTCATGTGAGCGGGGACTCTGGGGTCCTCCAGGACTTTCACAGCCTGTTTTACATCCAGGTTCGGGGCGTTCCTCAGCTGGATATGGGCACTAAACTGAGATATCAGCAGGTTCTTATACATCTCTTTCCTACTGAACTGCTTTACCTCACCATATAAGATTTTCCATTTAATGATCTTGCTAATTGCTTGTACCGCATACCAAGAAACGTTATTCTTAATGCGCCCCGAGATCCTCTTAATGGGGTCACCTACCGACCACACAGACACAAACTGCTGGATCTGGTTCTTAAACAGACGACTCCACGGCTTCACCTCTAAACTCTTACAAAATGAGAAATTCTTCATCAGAAACATTAGGTTAAAGAACAGCTCTGGGCAGGGCATGGACAGGCCGCCCTCCTTCTGGGGGAGATAGACAATGTTCCTCCTGACTATATTCACCCTATTACCCCACAAGAAGTGGAAGAAGATATTGGTCAGTCTGGTAAGTAACTTATCGGGCACTGGGAACACCACACTGACATAGAGGAATAGCGGGAGAAGGAAGCTTTTCAGCAGGCGGATCTTCTCCTGATAAGTCAGCTTCCAGTGCCTCCAGCACTGCACCTTCTGCTCACACACCGCCAGCTTCTCCTCCCAGTTCACCTTCCCATCATCTACAGTTCCAAAATGAACCCCCAAAATCTTTATCTTGCCCTGCACTGTTCTAAAGGGCACTGAGAAGACCCCACGGTCACCCCCCAGCCACAACGCCTCGCTCTTATCCATATTCACAGCAGAATTCGACACTAGAGAGAAAGCTGCTATCTCCTGTTGTAGGGCCACACAGTCCTCACTAGACGAGACCAGAACCGTCACATCGTCCGCATAAGCACAGAACTTTATGTTCACTCTTTTACTCTGTAGGTGACATTCCAACCCCAAAAGATTTCTATTATCCTGCAACTTTCTTAAAAAAGGATCCAGACTGAAGACGTACAATAATGGGCTTAGAGGGCAGCCCTGCCTTACACCAGACATGATCCTAAAGGGCTCTGCCAAGTGACCATTAATCAGAGGCTGGCTTACCGCCTCCTTATAGAGAACCTGCAGCCATTGTACAAAGCGTGCAGGAAGGCCGTACTCCAACAACACCTGGTACAGGTAGTCATGATGGACTCTGTCAAAGGCCTTGCTCTGGTCTAACCCCACCACATATGCTCCTCCACTGTGCTGCCTGATGTAGGTCACCGCTTCCCTCACCAGCAGCAATGAGTCCTCTATAGTCCGGCCTTTCACACCACACGTCTGGTTGGAGATGATCAGGTCATCTGCCACCGTACTCAGCCTGTGATACAAGATCTTGGCCAAGACTTTATAATCAGTGTTTAATAAAGACAATGGACGCCAGTTTTTTAAGTCTTTTAGATTTCCTTTCTTTGCCAGGAGAACCAGAACAGATTTATACTGTGACTGTAGAAGTTCCCTGGCAGAGAGACAATCATTATAGACCTGCGCCAGGTCTGGGGCTAATATATCTCTGAACTCCTTATAGAATTCACTGGTCAGACCATCCAGGCCCGGGCTCTTCTTGGTTTTTAAGGAGTCAATGCTCCTCTTCACCTCCTCCTCAGTTATGGGCTCGGCCAAGCCATCTGCTTGTGCATGATCTAGTTTAGGGAGTTTGACACCTTTCAGGTAAGTTCTGATACTGTCACCACTTATCTGACGGCCATTAAACAGATTTTTGTAATAATCTCCAATAATCTTGTGGAGTTTACTTTGATCTGACTGCTCTGTCCTTCCTCATCTAACAGGCTGGTCATAAGCTTCTTATTAACCCTGTTCTTACAGGCAATATAGGGGTCTGGGTTGTGAACCCCCCAATTATCGAACTGCCCCTCTGCTTTGAGAGACTTGAGGCGGTCATACTGCAGCTCTCGCATCTCCTGCTTTATCTGGCTGACGTACTTACCATCTATCTTCTCACCATTATTGATCTTACCATATAACCTGCTTAACTTCAGCCTCAGTGCAGAATACCTCATATACTCCACATTACTATGCCTCCTCGCAGCACGTATCAGAAACTGCTTGATATCACCCTTCATACACTCCCACCACTCCGCTGCGTCATCACACATACACTGGGTGGTCCTCCGGTCATTATAGAAGGTGGTAAAGGCCTCTCTGAACCCTGGATCTTGCAGCACCGAGCTGTTCACCTTCCAGTAGCCCCTACCACAGACCACGGCCCCGGCCAGATCCAACGTGACACTCACCATACAATGGTCAGAGAACTCTATGGGACTCGTCCTGTAGTCAGAGCTCCTCACTTCTCGTTTTATATACACCCGGTCTATTCTACTGGCGTTACCGGCCTTATGGTAAGTGTAGGCTCTATTGGAGCCACGCAAACCATAAGGATCCACTAAATGAGCCTGCTGGACAATATTGTTAAGGAAGTTCTCATCATATCTCAGTTGCTTATGACTACTGGAACGGTCCACATTACAGGAGACACTATTAAAATCCCCACACATTATAAACACCCTGGATGTAAAACAATATGGCTTCATCTGCTGGAATAATTCCCTCCTCTCCTTTCTAGTCTGAGGAGCATAGACATTAATGACTCTATAGTACACAGTGTCCAGTATAAAATCCAGCATCAAGCAGCGGCCCGAACAGATCTCCAGGACTCTCTCCACCTCAACTTCTATCTTATTGAAGAGAATCGCCACACCGTCATTTCTCTCCAGCCCGAAGGACCAGAAAGATGCTCCATGTCTCCAGTCTCTCTTGGCTGCAAACACCTGAGCATTGCTCTTCAAATAAGTCTCCTGTAAGAAGAAGATATCAGATCTCTCCTGAGACAGACGCTGGTAGATCGCCTGCCGCCTGTTTTTAGTCTTCACACTATTCACATTTATAGAGCTGATTCTCAGCCTCATCCAGGACACTTAGGTTTTCTTATTCTTTTTCCTCTTCCCAATACTGTGACCTTTAGAACCCCATCTTTTGGTGGACACTGAAGGGTCAGGTTCATCTTCCAGAGGGTCATCATCAGGGTTATGTGAAGAAACATAGTCCATTTCAATCTTTTCTTCTGACTCTTCTTCCCCTAGCGCACCATACTGCCCGGAGGTTATGGCCAGCACTGGCGGATCCGGGGTTTTCTTTGCTGTAGTGCTGTTCTTTCTTTTTACAGTCTGAAACCCGTCTTCATCCACAGAGGACCTCCTGAGCTTCCTGAGCCCTGCAGCTGGACCATCAGGCTTTGTAGACGTAGAGGGCAGTTCTTTAGGTGGTTTGGCAACTGGTTTACTGGTCACTTTACTCTGCAGATGAGAATTCTCTTCAGTGGCTGGTACTTGTAGTGCTACAGATGGTACTTTAGCTTCCACAGCAGGATTTCTGGATTTCAAAGTCTTTTCAATAGCTGGTACTTGTGGTTCAGCAGATGTTGGTACTTGTAATGGAGTAGTTTGGCTATCAGTCTCCAACTCTGCCGGTACTTGTAGTGCATCAGCAGGGTCAACACTCTCTACAGCAGGGTCAGTAGTACTTTGCATTACTTCAGCAGGACGATTACCAGTTTCTGGGGCTGTATCTGCTCTTGCAGTGACATCCTCCTGACCTTCCTCCATGGCCTCTGAGAAGATCTCAACACTGCCTTTATTATGATCTGCATGCGGACATTCCCGGAACGTATGACCAGATCCTAAACACAGGTTACAGATGACCGGACCTGTACAGTCGTCCTTTGAATGACCAAACTGTCCACAAAATGAGCACTTTATACGGGAGCAGTTGATGGCGAGATGCCTGCCCCCACATCTGTGACACAGTCGCGGCTGACCGGGGTAGTAGCATATCCCTCTCTCTGAGCCCAGGTAGAAGGAGTGCGGCAGATGTCTGGTCACACCATTGTTCTGCGCTAGTTGTACCATCACGGTGTATCCGCCATTCCAGATGTCTTCCTCATCATAGATTTTTTCCGGATGACTCTTCACCAGACACTGTCTGCTCAGCCAATGCTCCAGATCTGCCAGCACCACCACCTCAGACTGGAACAAGATGGTGGCCTTCACTACCTGAGGCTTGGACAGCTGGATCACCTGTAGATGCTCCCAGATTGACTGCTCCTTCGTGTCATTGTATATGTTCCAGAATAAGTCCAGATCATACTGAAGCTTAAAGCTGATGTCATAGATCCTGCTGGAGGGGATATGGATCAGGGCGTACACCTCAGAGGCCTTAAATTTCATAAAGTCCTTCAGAAGAACTTTCCCTATGTACAGTCTGGAGGGGAGGCTATCTTCTGGACCCG
Source organism: Bufo bufo (assembly GCF_905171765.1). NCBI lineage: Eukaryota > Metazoa > Chordata > Amphibia > Anura > Bufonidae > Bufo > Bufo bufo. Next base: position 545,908,578 of record NC_053393.1, on the reverse strand, counting down.
TATACTTAATCCGTACAGCGTTCCTTCTCTGAGGTGGAGGGTTAGCCGGACTTGTAACATTGGAGAACAGTCTCCTGAATTGTGGACGGTCAGCAGGAGGATCAGTGCTGGGCCTCTCCTCTACAGGCTTACTGACTCCAGATTGTCCTGCAGATCCACCTGTGTCTGCTCCAGACTGCTGTGTACCTGTCACTGTGGACGGCTGGGGGTCCTGTATACTGACCTCCATGTCTGCTCCAGTCTGTGTAGTCGTCTCCTCTGAAAGCTGATCGAGCGGGGTCTCATCCACAGCACTGAGCAGGGTCTCAATCACAGCACTGAGCGGGGTCTCAATCACAGCACTGAGTGGGGTCTCAATCACAGCACTGAGCGGGGTCTCCTCCACAGCACCTAGCGGGGTCTCCTCCACAGCACTGAGCAGGGTCTCCTCCACAGCACTGAGCAGGGTCTCCCCCACAGCACTGAGCAGGGTCTCCCCCACAGCACTGAGCAGGGTCTCCCCCACAGCACTGAGCAGGGTCTCCTCCACAGCACTGAGCGGGGTCTCCTCCACAGCACTTAGCGGGGTCCCATCCACAATGTCCATACATGAAGCAGTCTCCTGCTCACACACAGGATTGCTGCTCTCATTCACTTCAGCAGAGCTACAAGCTGAGTCCACTGCAATTAACTCCTTGTTGGATGGCTCACTTTGCTCTATAGTATTCCCAGCATTTTCAGAGACTGACTGCTCAGACCCCATACATAGTGACCCTGAAAGCAGTGACCCTCCAGGCGCTGCACCCACACATCTCTGAGGGTGTCCTTGCTTCACCATATTATGCACATTGCTATAATCTTTCTTTTTTATTTCTATGATTTCTTTCATCTTCACATTCTGGGCTCTGGCCCCCCTCTTTTTCTCCATTGCCCAGCTTTCCACTTTAGGTATTGTGTTTTTACCTTTATCTAGTTTATCTTTTAATATATCCAGTTCACGTGTGCAGTCATCCAGGCATTCATACTTCATCAGCTTTTTCTTGGGATCAGCCTCTGTCTTTATCTCATCTCTTAACTTAGAAATGCGCCTTTCCAGTTTAAATAAACTTGTCTTTGTCACAGTTGTACTAAATCCAGAAGCACTACAAGATTCAGTTGACTCACCAGCCACCACTTCCAGATCATCACTTCCAAGATCTCCATGCTGCAGGCCACACTCCAAGCTCTGGGCTTTCCCAGGATCATCAGCCCAGCTCCCCTCCCCTCCACCTGGGTCAGAAGCCATGCCCCCTCCCTGCAGGGAGCTCAACAGCACACGTCTATCCTCTCCTATGGACAAGAATATAACTACTATAATACTGCTCCTATGTACAAGAATATAACTACTATAATACTGCCTCCTATGTACAAGAATATAACTACTATAATACTACCTCCTATGTACAAGAATATAACTACTATAATACCGCTCCTATGTACAAGAATATAACTACTATAACACTGCTCCTAGGTACAAGACTATAACTACTATAATACTGCTCCTATGTACAGGAATATAACTACTATAATACTTCATCCTATGTACAAGAATATAACTACTATAATACTGCTCCTATGTACAAGAATATAACTACTATAATACGGCTCCTAGGTACAAGAATATAACTACTATAATACTGCTCCTATGTACAGGAATATAACTACTATAATACTTCATCCTATGTACAAGAATATAACTACTATAATACTGCTCCTATGTACAAGAATATAACTACTATAATACGGCTCCTAGGTACAAGAATATAACTACTATAATACTGCTCCTATGTACAGGAATATAACTACTATAATACTGCTCCTATGTACAGGAATATAACTACTATAATACTGCTCCTATGTACAAGAATATAACTACTATAATACTGCCTCCTATGTACAAGAATATAACTACTATAATACTGCTCCTATGTACAAGAATATAACTGCTATAATACTGCCTCCTATGTACAAGAATATAACTACTATAATACTGCTCCTATGTACAGGAATATAACTACTATAATACTGCTCCTATGTACAAGAATATAACTACTATAATACTGCCTCCTATGTACAAGAATATAACTACTATAATACTGCTCCTATGTACAAGAATATAACTACTATAGGGGGGCGGAGCTTGACCAGCTTCCTGACCGGCTGCATGTGAGGAGAGCTCTCCTCTTCTTTGCCTCACAAAGTGGTTTATTTCGCTTCTTAACTGCACAAATATGGGGAAAATCGGCAAATACCTGCCCAAAGAAAGACCTGAACCCCTCAAGCAAGATCGGGGTCCCTCTGAGATGGAGAAATACTTTAACAAGCGGCCTGCAGCTCCAGTAACAGAGAGACCTAAGATGGCGCCGCCTGACCCTGATGACAGCATGGAGGAGGCTGAGAGAGCAGACAGCCCGGCTACTGAGAGCTCCCAGGGATCGCAGGCTGAAGCTGCTGAACCTATCTCAAAGAGGTTCCTACAACAGGCCCTCCTGTCAGTGATACAGCCGGTGATGCAGGAGCTCACTGAGATAAAGGGGGACATTAAGCACATCGGCCATAGAGTGGAGAGGCTTGAAGATACACAGGGGGCCATCCTGAATTACACCCGTGCGATTGGAGATAACAGCTCTGCTTACCTGTCTTCCCTGGATCATGCATATGCCCTGATTGAAGATCAGGAAAATAGAAGCAGGCGCAAAAACGTGCGCTTCAGAGGCTTGCCAGAAGCAGTGTCACATGAGGAGCTTCCTGCAGCAGCGGCAGCCATTTTCACATCCCTGCTGGGCCCTGAAGGTGCATCTGCAGTCACAATCGAGCGCATCCATCGCTCTCTGCGGCCTAAACCCAGGGAGGGAGAACCCCCTCGTGATGTGGTCTGCGGACTCTTGCGGTACGTAGATACCGCTGCGATTTTTAAAGCGGCCAGGGAGAAGGGAGATCTAAAGCATGATGGAGCCAAGATTCTGCTATTCCAGGATCTCGCACCTTCAACCCTGAATAAAAGAAGAATCCTGCGGCCTGTCACCGAGATTCTGCGCCAGAGAAAGATCCCCTTTAAGTGGCTTTTTCCATTTGGCCTCACATTTTCCAGGGAAGGAAAGAGGTGCACGATCCGGACCCCCAGTGATCTGCCGGCGGCGTGGGAGCTGCTCAACACCACGCCACAAGATATCCCATCATGGCTGCCCTCAGCGGACACTGGCGTCCCGCTCCCAGAACTCCCTGATAGTTCCAGATGGTCGAAGGTGCCATCAAGAAAAGGAGCAAAGCAAAGAATCACCTGAACATTCTCCACAGGTCGTATGTGGGCTGTTAGATTGCAAGCTCCTCAGTTAATGTTCAATATGTTATAGGAGCGCATTTAAGATGGAGGACGTCATTGCTCCCTATGTGGAGGGTGGAAGCTGCATTCACTTCATGTTGTTATGGGCGACTACCATAGAGGTTATATAAGTAATGCATTCTCTCAGGTTGTCAGTTAGTAGGTGCACACAGTATACTGTGATTCCCTGATATGTATAGCCAGATTCTGTCAGGCAGTTATAGGAGTGGCTATGTTCACACACGCATACTATGTTCAGCACACTTTGTGGGGGTGGGACCCCTGATTTGTGGCCAGGAGCAGTACTGTCTGACACTATGTCGGCCTGCTCCCACCTTGTCACCGGTGGTTCCTGTGCTCCCGCACGGAGTTCTCTTATTTCCTTTGACCCCCTTTTGCTTGCAGGATTACATATTTTGCTTTTATTAACAAAATTCTGGCTAAAGGGATCAAAGGACCTTGTCCAGGACAAGGCGTTCCCCTGTTTGTTCCCCCTGTTTCCCTGTCCATGCTCACGTATGTTATTATATGCACGCACATGTGTATATCATTACACTGATGGCTGCAGTTAACTGCACTACATTCAATGTACGGGGTTTTAATACCCCCCAAAAGCGCTCACAGGTGATCAGACTTCTAAAGAAGAGACGCACGGATGTCTGTTTTTTCCAAGAGCTGCACCTTAAGCTCGGCCATGTTCCTAAACTCTCCCAGTCCTACTTTAATCAGTGGTTCATCAGCTCTCATGCCAAGGCTTCCAGGGGCGCGGGGATTGCCATATCCAGGAGGGTTCCCTTCTCCCTTGTCTCATCCTTGACCGACCCAGAGGGACGTTTTATGTTCGTAAAAGGTAAAATTGGGACCGTGCTGGTAACACTGGCTAGTCTATACAGTCCTAACCGGGGTCAGGGCCTATGGTTGAAGACTACATTGACTAAATTTACTTCCTTTGCAGAGGGCATTTGTTTAATAGGGGGGATCTTAATGTGGCCCTAAACCCACTAGTAGACGCTTCAGATCATTCCTCACAGTTGACCCAAGCGGCTATTGGCAGGATTAATAAGCATCTAGCAAGGGCCCATTTACTGGACACTTGGCGCCTGACTCATCCCACTGACTTAGATTACACGTTCTTCTCAGCCGCGCACAAGGTCTATTCCAGGCTAGACTATATTTTCATCTCTGACGCTCACGCTGAACTGGTGAGTAACTCCACCATTGATCCTATGACAGTATCAGATCACGCTCCTGTCACGACATCCGTGGTGTTCTCTGAATTACCTCAGCAATCTCGACAATGGAGGTTAAATGAGACTCTGCTGGATGATGTGGAGGGAATGAGAGACATAGAAGCTAAGTTACAGCACTTCTTTAGGGAGAACACCACGGATGACGTCTCTGTCACGACTGTCTGGGAGACGCATAAAGCGGTCATCAGAGGGGAGCTGATTGCCCTGGGTAGTCGGAAAAAGAAGGAAAGACAAAAAACATTTCATACATTACTAGAGAAGATCTCAGCTCTAGAATCTCTGCACAAAAAATCCAGAACTATAGAGGCCCAACAAGAACTAACACTAACTAGGAAAAAATTAAAAGATCACCTTAACTATCACCAGGCCAAATCCTACCAATATGCCCAGTTCCGTTTTTATGCTCATGGAGACAAAGGGACGAGGCTTATGGCTTCGCTCCTTAAGCAGAAAAAAGATGCTTCCTATATAGCTGGAATTAAAGATAAAGATGGCAGGCTATTACATAAAACTTCAGATATTGCGAAAGAATTCCATAAGTTCTATAGTCAGCTTTATGGGCTCAAATGCCCAGATGACGACACAGAAGCTAATATAGAAGAGGCTGCTGACAAGTTCTTGGGGAACCTCAATCTGCCCAAACTGGAGACCAAAGATAGGGAAAAACTCCTTGCCCCAGTCACAATAGAGGAAATATCAAATATTCTGAGCTCCATGCCAATGGGGAAATGCCCTGGACCTGATGGGTTTTCTGTGGGGTATTATAAAAAATTATCATCTGTCCTAACCCCTCGTATGGCCACTTGGTGTAATTCCCTATTAAATGGTTCTGTTCTCTATAGGCAATCCCTGGAAGCGACGGTCACAATTCTCCCAAAAGCAGGTAAAGATCCTAACCAATGCGGCAGTTATAGGCCGATATCGCTTCTCAACGTAGACGTTAAAGTATGGGCAAAGTTGCTGGCTTCCCGCCTTGCTCCCCTTCTGCCGAAACTAATTCACCCGGACCAAGCCGGGTTTGTGCCTGGACGAGAGGGAAATCAAAACTCCTGTAGGGTTCTCTCAGCAATGCAATTAGCTAAGAAAGAGAAGGCCTCACTGGTCCTTTTGGGTGTGGATGCGGAAAAGGCCTTTGACAGAGTGAGCTGGAGCTACATGAGGAAAACCCTACATAAACTTGGCATTCCAGAGCAATTCCAAACTGCCATCATGTCCCTCTACCATGAACCTAGTGCACGTATAAGGGTAAATGGTACATTATCCCAATCGTTCCCGATTACAAATGGGACTCGTCAAGGCTGTCCTCTGTCACCTACACTGTACGTCATGGTAATGGAGACATTATTGCAAGCTATAAGAGAACACCCCGGTATAAAGGGTCTCAAAATTAGGGATAGTTCTGTAGAATTTATAAATGCCGCTTATGCGGATGACCTACTGGTTATGCTCACAAACCCTGTCGAGGCCTTTCCGCATCTTCTATCCCTTTTCGAATTATATGGGAGGATCTCTAACTTTAAAGTTAATTATACAAAGTCAGAGGCGATGAACGTCTCAGCGCCAAGCAAAATTATTTCCTCTTTAAAAGGCACAACCCCGTTTATCTGGCAGGGTTCTCATCTTTCCTACTTAGGAATTAAATTACCAGCAGATTTGGACCAAACTTTCAGTTTGAACTTTAAACCCCTCTTAAATGATATACAGAAGCAGCTTCACTCGCTTAAAATCCCATATGTCTCTTGGATGGGTAGAAAGAACCTTCTGAAGGCCTTCATCATGCCCAGGCTCCTGTATGTGATGCAAATGTTGCCCGTTTTTATCCCTATGTCCTTCTTTTGTCAGGTCAGGAGGTTATTTAGAACGTTCCTTTGGGGTGGGAAATCCGCTAGACTGGCCCATAGCAGGCTGATACAGGGGAGGAGCACGGGGGGGTTTGGGTTACCAGACGCACATCTATACTATCAGGCGATTCATTTAAAAAGATGGATTCAGCTACATGCCACTAAATACCAGACTTGGGGATGCGACTTAGAACTTGCCCAACTTTCATCTGTCCAGAGGGCGGGCCTCTGGGGTCTTACTACTTCTAATCTTAGGTCGCAAGTTCTGCTTAGGGGAACCGCCTCAGTAATTCAACAGTTAAATGGCAAACTTAACCTCCTAAATAACCCCTCTCCATCTATGCCAGCGGATCTTCTTCCTTTCACTATACGACCGAATACCAAACAAATAGCTACGACCTGGCATAAACTACGCAAGTTTACAACAGAGGAATTCCTGGGGGCGACCTCGGGGGACTTATCTGATCAACACCCACTACACAACCTTATAAAAAAGTGTAATTTTCTAGAACTGATTGAACTTAACTCAGTCTCCAGACCACTAATAGAGAGTAATAGACATAAACCTACACAGTCTTGGTTTGAGAAACTTTTAACATTTGAGTCCATCCCACGTAAACTGATCTCTCTGTGTTACTTGGCTTTGGTTACTCCCCGCTCCCCTGGAACACCGCAATACCTGAGGCATTGGGCTGCTGAACTTGAGGTGGAACTGAATGAGACTGACATTATGAGGATACATGCGCACTCCCACGGTTTCTCAAGGTGTACCAGGATACAGGAACACACATACAAAGTCCTCACCCAGTGGTATATGACTCCAAAGCAGATGTTTATCAGGGGTATGAGACAGGACGATAAATGCTGGAGGTGTCTGGAGGATACAGGTACTCTGTCTCACATCTTCTGGTCTTGTCCTAGGATCCGTCCATTCTGGGAAGGTGTCTTATCCACCATTCAGAAAATAACACATGTAGTTGTGGAGGTGCCCCCTACTCTTGTGCTCCTGTGGCTCCCGACTCCCTCTTTCTCTCCCTCAAAAAGATGCTTAACCACCCAATTACTCCAGGCGGCAAGGCTGCTCATCCCGCAGCACTGGTTGAGTACAGAACCCCCCACTGTGGAGGCATGGCTGAACAAGGTGGACCATATCTGTCGTATGGAGGAACTGGCGAGTTGGGAGGACAGGAATCACAATAAATATGTGAAGCTTTGGACACCCTGGCTCATGTTTAGGGATGACCCTCCGAATAGTCAGACAGCACACGGGTCTGCTAGTAGAGGTACATTATGAGCTCACGGGTAGAGGGTATATATGCGCATTAATGGTACGCGTTCTAGACCATGTCTGAGTCACTGACAAAATAATACCTGTGAATATGAATACATTCAATATGCACTTTAGATATCTAATATGCTGCATACGAACGAGTGTCATGGATGGATTGTTGTTTTTGGTTATTCCTCTTTATCCTTCCCTCCCTCCTATTCCTTGTCCCTATCCCCATATCCTTCCCCTCCCCTTTTTCCTCTATTTCTGCGTCTTTATGTTCACCAGTCATACTACAAGACCTTTATATACTGGTAAGATGCATCTGTAACCTTTGCATAATACTTGTATAATGGGATATGATTATTCTGTCTATATGTGAAAAATGGGAAATTAGTATTGTCCCGTTATTTATATACGGAATTCTGTTTAGGTCCATATCTACAGTCCTTCAAGCTGTTATGTATACTCAAAGCAATGTACGATATCAACCACTTTGTATATGTCACTGCATAATGTTGTAGTATGTATTTTCAATATACTTTTCAATAAAAAGAGAATTTTCAAAGAATATAACTACTATAATACTGCTCCTATGTACAAGAATATAACTACTATAATACTGCTCCTATGTACAAGACTATAACTACTATAATACTGCTCCTATGTACAAGAATATAACTATTATAATACTGCTCCTATGTACAAGAATATAACTACTATAATACTGCTCCTATGTACAAGAATATAACTACTATAATACTGCTCCTATGTACAAGAATATAACTACTATAATACTGCTCCTATGTACAAGAATATAACTACTATAATACTGCTCCTATGTACAAGAATATAACTACTATAATACAGCTCCTATGTACAAGAATATAACTACTATAATACTGCCTCATGTAGAAGAATATAACTACTATAATACTGCCTCCTATGTACAAGAATATAACTACTATAATACTGCCTCCTATGTACAAGAATATAACTACTATAATACTGCTCCTATGTACAAGAATATAACTACTATAATACTGCCTCCTATGTACAAGAATATAACTATTATAATACTGCTCCTATGTACAAGAATATAACTACTATAATACTGCTCCTATGTACAAGAATATAACTACTATAATACTGCTCCTATGTACAAGAATATAACTACTATAATACTGCTCCTATGTACAAGAATATAACTACTATAATACTGCCTCCTATGTACAAGAATATAACTACTATAATACTGCTCCTATGTACAAGAATATAACTACTATAATACTGCCTCCTATGTACAAGAATATAACTATTATAATACTGCTCCTATGTACAAGAATATAACTACTATAATACTGCTCCTATGTACAAGAATATAACTACTATAATACTGCTCCTATGTACAAGAATATAACTACTATAATACTGCTCCTATGTACAAGAATATAACTACTATAATACTGCTCCTATGTACAAGAATATAACTACTATAATACAGCTCCTATGTACAAGAATATAACTACTATAATACTGCCTCATGTAGAAGAATATAACTACTATAATACTGCCTCCTATGTACAAGAATATAACTACTATAATACTGCTCCTATATACAGGAATATAACTACTATAATACTGCCTCCTATGTACAAGAATATAACTACTATAATACTGCTCCTATGTACAAGAATATAACTACTATAATACTGTTCCTATGTACAAGAATATAACTACTATAATACTGCCTCCTATGTACAAGAATATAACTATTATAATACTGCTCCTATGTACAAGAATATAACTACTATAATACTGCTCCTATGTACAAGAATATAACGACTATAATACTGCTCCTATGTACAGGAATATAACTACTATAATACTGCCTCCTATGTACAAGAATATAACTACTATAATACTGCCTCCTAGCTGTGAGGACGTGTGTTGGTGGTTCTGCTCATGTCTGGAGGAAGCCCAGGGAGGGGAAACCCTGGGTAGGGATGTTCCTCAACCATGGCTCAGGCTCCAAGGCCTATTCTGGGAAACAATTCCCAGTCCTCTCAATCTGTGGATGAAAATCCCAAAGTCCTTCTGAAGAAGATGAATGAGCAGAATGTCAGCCGTCATGTTGTCAGCAGTCCCAGTCATGTTTTCAGCAGTCCCAGTGCAGTAAGAAGCCAGGATGGGAAGAAAGTAATAGCAGAAAAGAAAGAAGCAGTAAGAGTGTGATGAATCCACCTACCAGTGTGAATGTGCAGCGTCCTGAAGGAAATAGTGACAGCAAAACCACAGTGCAGGAATATTCTGAAGCAAGAGGCCAGCAGAGTTTGCAGGAGGTGAAGCAGACTCCATTGCAGCCCATCCCTACTCCATGCAGACAGAAGAACTTCTCTAGAGAAACACACTATACAGCAACACCTGAAACTAAAATGTCCTGATACAGAGTGACCATACAAGATCTGGGAGCAGCTGCAAGAAAGTTGCAAGAAATGTTGTGGAGACCAAAGATGGAAAAGCAGGAAGGTTTCAAGGTGCAGCCACTGGAAAAAACTTGGGAGCCGGTCCCCAATCTGGAGATTGTGCACCCACCGCAGTGACTGCAGCCGCAGCAAGTCCAAAGCCACAAGTTTCATTACCAACAGTGCAGAGGCTTGGTCTGGACACAAGCAGAACAACAACTACAACACCTGTGAGAGGCCATCCTGTGAGTCCACAGCCTGCAATACCCAGCAATGGACAGTCTGCTAGAGGGGGAGAGCGCCCACCTGAGCTCTGCCTGGCTGATGAGATCCCAGCAATGGACAGTCTGCTAGAGGGGGAGAGCGCCCACCTGAGCTCTGCCTGGCTGATGAGATCCCAGCACTGGACAGTCTGCTAGAGGGGGAGAGCGCCCACCTGAGCTCTGCCTGGCCGATGAGATCCCAGCAATGGACAGTCTGCTAGAGGGGGAGAGCGCCCACCTGAGCTCTGCCTGGCCGATGAGATCCCAGCAATGGACAGTCTGCTAGAGGGGGAGAGCGCCCACCTGAGCTCTGCCTGGCCGATGAGATCCCAGCAATGGACAGTCTGCTAGAGGGGGAGAGCGCCCACCTGAGCTCTGCCTGGCTGATGAGATCCCAGCACTGGACAGTCTGCTAGAGGGGGAGAGCGCCCACCTGAGCTCTGCCTGGCTGATGAGATCCCAGCAATGGACAGTCTGCTAGAGGGGGAGAGCGCCCACCTGAGCTCTGCCTGGCTGATGAGATCCCAGCACTGGACAGTCTGCTAGAGGGGGAGAGCGCCCACCTGAGCTCTGCCTGGCCGATGAGATCCCAGCAATGGACAGTCTGCTAGAGGGGGAGAGCGCCCACCTGAGCTCTGCCTGGCCGATGAGATCCCAGCAATGGACAGTCTGCTAGAGGGGGAGAGCGCCCACCTGAGCTCTGCCTGGCTGATGAGATCCCAGCAATGGACAGTCTGCTAGAGGGGGAGAGCGCCCACCTGAGCTCTGCCTGGCCGATGAGATCCCAGCAATGGACAGTCTGCTAGAGGGGGAGAGCGCCCACCTGAGCTCAGCCTGGCTGATGAGATCCCAGCACTGGACAGTCTGCTAGAGGGGGAGAGCGCCCACCTGAGCTCAGCCTGGCTGATGAGATCCCAGCACTGGACAGTCTGCTAGAGGGGGAGAGCGCCCACCTGAGCTCAGCCTGGCTGATGAGATCCCAGCACTGGTGCAGAGAATGGAGACTCTGAAGAAAGAGAAACTGCAGCTTCACAAACAGATTGTCTGCATGTACAAGCTGAAGGCAGCAAACCCTGACCGCCAGGAGCTGCATGACCGCAAGCTAAGCTCCCTGGCCATACAGCTCGCTGACACTGTAAAGGAGATGGACTCGGTCTTAGAACATCTGGGACCAGTGTTGAGCGAACTTGTTTTTTTAAGTTCTGAGTCCAAAGTTCGGGTTATTGAAGAATCCTGATATGGATTCCGCTACCACGGACCATAGTGGAATTTGGAATCCATAACAGGATTCTTCGATAACCCGAGCCCGAACTTTGGACGCAGAACTTAAAAAACAAAGTTCGCTCAACACTATCTGGGACCAGTTGGAGAAACTTACAGGAACCAGCAGCGCTTTGATTCAGAATTTTTTCAAGATGGTGCCCCCGCAGTCCCATGTAAAAGCTTTACTGCACCCAGCAAGTTTCTCCTTTAAAGAAGGAAGCTTGTATAGAGGGGCAGCAAGCATCCAGCACCAGCAAACACCTGCAGTAGTTCCTTGCACGGCACTACAAGTCCCAGCATCCAGCACTCTGCAGGAGGACAGTGGACATCTACCAGAAGGTAACCCTGTAGTAGCAGTGCAGTCACCACAAGCGTCAGGGGGCAGCACTGTGCAGATGGACTGTGGACTCCTACCAGAATGTTGCGGTGCAGCAGCCGGGCCCTCAGGACTCTGCTGTGCAGGACTGTACTGCTGGGGACCGTGAGGACTGTAACAGCGGCTGCTGTGCGCTGCTGTTCACCTGCTTACCACCACGGTCCCGGGCGCCGTGCTCAGCGGTGATCTGTGGCCAGAGCTTCCCATTGACCGCTGCAGCTCTGGGCTCTGTTTGTGTAGGTGCTGTGGTTTTGAAGATCCGCTCCACGGTTTCATCTCAGCCCTGGCCACAGCATGTTTGCGGCTTGTTTTTGCAGCACTTCCTTAAGGGTCGGCGCGTGTCACTTCCTGGGTTTTATGGGTTAGGTCATGTGACCTCGCTGACCAACCCTAGCCCTCATGCGCATATATAAGTGGCTCAGCCCCCTTCCCAGATGCCTCAGTGTCAAGGTCTTTGTGTTTTGCTAAAGATCCTGATACTCAAGTGTGTTCCTGACTTGTACTTTGTTCCTGGATTCTGCAAACCGTCTGATCCCTGCCTGCTTGCCTTGACTCTCCTGTTGCCGACCCGGATTGCCTGACCTATACCTGTGCCGCCTGCCCTGACCTTTTGCCTGTCTGACTACGCCTCTGCCTCATCCTTCCGTCCTGCACTGTTGCTCCTGGTAACGACTTTGCCTGCCTCACTACGCTTGTACTTCTGGTACCTTTCCCAGATACCTCCTGGTCCGCCTGGACCAGCTGCCTTGTGTGCCTACCCTCCTCAAGAGGTAGCGACCTGGTGTTCCCCTCGGGAAAGTCTATCCCCACCATCAAGGGTACTGTGAAGAATCAAGGGGTTCACTTAGACAACACCCTTATGGGAGGTATCTTCCCACCAGCCCAGGAAGAGATTAGCATATGTGTGGGCACAAGGGCTCCCCATCGCAGTCCCCCTGAGCTGGTGGTAGAGACGGGAGTTGAGCAAGAAGTTATGAGTAAGAATAAATTTCAATAGTGACAGGATGAAGTGGTTGTGGGCTCCAAATTGTGTCCCCCTCATACTTAGATAATACGCCACAACTGCAAGGCCCTTCTCATGTGGAATTGAGCTATACAGCGATTCAACGTCTATACTGGCGAGAAGGCATGACGGATCAATAGTGAGGGTTTCAATTTTTCAAAAAAAAATCCATTGTGTCACGAGTGTATGCCAGCAGGGCCAAAACAAACTGTCTGAGAACTTTATCCAAATGCAGACCACAATTTTGTGTCACTGGATTCAGGCCTGAAACAATGGGGCATCCCTTTAAGGGGTTCAGTCCCTTATGGACTTTAGGCAGTCCATAAAAGGTTGCCAATTGGGGTGTCTTGGGAAGTATGAAGTTGTATTCTGCCTCATTTATAACTCTGAGTAATCCCCTTTTTTAGGATGGTTTCTAATTCAGTCAAGAACGAGATAGTGGGATCTGTTGATAATGTGCAGTATCTTGCCCGATCTCTCAGAATATCCAGGCACATTTTCTGATACTTCTCGTGGTCGAGGATTACTAGATTTTCACATTTATCAGATGGCTTTATGATAATTGACTTGTCTCTCTCAAGTTATTTTAAAGCCTCCCTCTTGTCTCTCGTCAGATTATAGTTAGAGGGATATTTTATATTAGGATTTTCAAGCTCGGAGGTGACTAGCTGGAGAAATAGGTCAATATACTCAAAGTTAAGTGGTGGAGGCATTTTGGTACTGCCCAGGCAAAGGTTAGTAAATGGACCCTCCCCTGTATTACGGGAACCCTCTTCCCATAGGTCCATGAAGACCTGTAGATTGGCGAAATCGCTCTAACCGATCCCCAGGTCATCACATGTTTGTCTGTTTGAATGTTTGAAAAATTTGTGCTACTTAAGGCCTCTTTTTAATAGAGTGATCTCTGTACTGGTCAAGATGCATGATAAAAGATTTATGACTTGTAGGTCATCTGTATCTGGTTTTCGCCACCCCTGTTCCTGTACCTCTGATGGTAAGGAATGTGGTTCTGCCCTAAAAAAGATGAATTGGTACTGGCTGAGGAGGCCAAGGTGGAGGACGAAGAGGAAGATATACGTAGCGCTCTGAGAATTTCCTCCCTGTGGATTGCCTAGGTTCCTGCCCACTGGTAGCCCAGACCCTCGCTATTGTGAAGGATGGGTGTGTGCATGTACGATGCCTCAATATCGAAGACTGTGAGTTGACTGTTCCTCCTGCTCCTCAGAGTATAGAGGGAATGGTGGGTTGTCCCTGCCCCAATACCCACAGAGGCTCCGTCGCTGCAAGTTTGCCTCCCCGGGAAAGTGTTGAGCGGCAAGCAGCTTTTTCCAGTTTAGGGATGTGCCTGACGCCCCCAGTGCTCCTGAACTTATAACTCTGCATAGGACAACCAGGCCCAATGCTGGTGTGTCCCCACAGCAGTAGTATAGTGGTGTGTGTGGGGGGGGGGGGGGGGCATAGCCCTGGGTGCCAAATTGCAGGGGGCGCCAGGCAGCAGGCAGTAAAATTAGGGTGATGGAAGCCTATGGCTCCCGTACCCTCTGTTGTGCCTTACAGGCTTCAGGCCAATTGGCAGTGCAGGAGATGATGATTACCTCACCGTGACCTCCTGCGTCAGGTCTTGCGAGATGACGTGATGACGCGGCGCAGAAGTGGTGATAGAGTGAGGAAGAGAGGCGAGTATATATATATATATTTTTTATTCAAGTACCCTAGGGAGGGCCGCACTGGGGGCACTATGGAGGGGGGGGGGGGGTGGGTTTTAACAGAAGATAAAGGAGGCAATTATTACAATAATTATACAGAGGGTGCATAATAATACTACAGAGGGCGCCATTATAATAATACAGAATGCCCCCTCTGTATTATTAGAATGGCCCCTACTGTAGTATTATTATGGCCCCCTCTGTATTATTATAATGGCCCCTCTGTATTATTATTATTATTATTATTGCCCCTCTGTATTATTATAATGGCCTCTCTGTATTTTATATAATGACCCCTCTGTATTATAATGGCCCCCACTAAAGTATTATTATTATTATGGACCCTCTGTATAATTATTAAATATAATGGTCCCCATATTTAATAATTATACATTAATGCCGGATCTGGCACTAATACACTTCAATGTAAATTAATGCCAGATCTGGCATTCCGGCAAGTGATCAGGGTGACTCTAGGGTAATAACACATAAGTGGTGGCTGGTCTATTTGTGCCTGCCAGTAGGTAAATTCACAGTTTTAACCTCCAGCATCCAACGGAGAGCGCCGCGCTGTACAGCACAAGGGTCTCAGCCCCCTGGCTGGTTGTATGTAAATTTATTTGTGGGTAACCAGCATCTGTGGTTGTGGTTTTTTTGCCACGTTTAAGTAAAATACAGTTTCGGCAAAACTGGTGTCGGAGTTGCTTTCCTCGTTCGTGACTTTGCTGTATCCTGGGGAGCCCACCCCGGTACACGGGGAGTTGATGTTTTGCAACAGCTGGAGGGCCGCAGGTTGAGCATGCCTGCAATAGGGCATAAATGCAATACTACACACAACCTCTGGACAGGGGTGGTGCCATTTTTGGAAGAAGGCAGCCATGTTTTTTAATCATGGACAACCCCTTTAATCTTGTCCATTTTGTGGACAAAAATAACCATTTCTACAGGGGGTGCAGAGAAAATTACGGGATGAACACGGACGCTATCTGTATTTTGTAGATCGGTGGCTTGCGGACCACAAAATGGATACGGTCGCATGCAGGAGGCCTTAAATAGATGAGAAATAGCAGCACGAGGAGTAGGATGGAATAAACCCGCATGAACAGAATGCAACCCCAATACAATTATAGAACAATGTGGCGCAATTTATATAAAAAATTATCCCAAAATCACATAGAAAAATCACCAGATTATGCCGGCTATGACTAGAGATGAGCGGGTTCTTCAAAATTCGATTTGGTTGCTTTGCCGAATTAAAAAAAGAAATACATGATTGCGGCATCCGATAGTTAAAATGCAGTGTAAAATTTACAGAAATAAAAATTTCATCATATTTACCTCCTCCATTTGCTCGCGGCATTATTTTAATTTTAGGAGTTTGTCCTGTGGCCATTCTGCAAAGTTTATACTGGGCAAAAGATCTCTGGATTTGGTGAAAATATTCCTTTGTTTCATAAACTTCTGGCATATTGAGCGTCAATATTATTACAGGATTATAGACGACCAGATATGTTGGAACTGTTATAATCCGGTAATTTTTCGATGTGATTTTGGGATTATTCTAGATACATTTTGCACCACATTGCGCTGTAGTTGTTTAGGGGTTGCTTTCTGATTATGCGGGTTGTTCCCATCTTACCCCTTGTACTCTCTATTTTATTCTGATTTTGAATGTAATTCATGACTATTTAATCAATTTTGAGGTATTTGTATGATTTTGTGGATTTTTCTGCCTTATTGTTTCTTTATGTTATTATCGTCTTTAGAAATGCCCCTTTGCACGGTAATGTCCACAACAAATATACAATACAGTGTATCTATAGAGTGACACGCATTTAGTAGCAGGATAGGTTTGGGGCACGGGTGGTCGATCTTGATAATCTTGTGTAAGGCAAGGGTTTACTGTATGTAAGTTAGAGGTCACCAAAGTGTGGACTAACCTAGGAGGTCACATGACTTTTTATGGAGACTCATTTCAGGTAGTGTAGCTCTGTATCTGATACAACATAACTAGATCTGTATATTGTATTATGATTACTTTTTTTTACTTAATTTGTATGCTGGAAAAACAATATTGTAATATGGAAACCATCAGTATGCTGGTCAGCTGCTTCTTTTGGCTCTTGGATGATACAGAAGTGGACTGCAGAGAGAATTTAGCTGTTACAAACTTATGTACTAAAATAACTCGAGACACAGTATGAACAGATCTGTCAACAGCAGCTAGCTCACTGTTTCCAAGTTGGAGAAGAGATTTTTTTGCATTACACAATTTTAAATCCAAGCATTTATCCTAATTTGTAGTTCCCATCTGCTGGAATCTCTTACCTGCAATGTCCAGGTCCACCTTATAGTTGACCAAGTGTGTATGGAGGTTCCCCAGAACATGGCTTTGGACCCTGTTTCCAAACTGGAGGCCATCAGGGGTGAAAAAAGTGGCATGGATGTACCCTGTGGCGCTCATTTTAACCTCTATCACTCCATTTTGGTAGAACAGAAAGTCCCAGATATAGTCATAGTTATAGACGGTGGACGTTGTCCTCACCACCAGGACTTGGTTTTCCATCCCAGCATAAAAATTGTAACCCCCGTTGTCGTTGATGTCGAAATGTCTCCGTAAGGGTATCGCTGTGGGCTGCTCAAAGATGCACAATGCATTCTTATATTGCAACGGTTTGTCCGTGTCATAGTAACTGTAGAGATCCTGGTAGGTGGCTCCCTCAGGGCAGTCGATTCCTTTTGCCAGCTCATAATGTTCTGTGCCCAACCCCCAACTAGAGTCAATGTACTTTGTTTGCATACCAGCGGGCGTGGCCCCACTATAGAAGGCTATGGCCTCCTGTATGCTCACCTCATAGGCTATCCTCTCATTATTATACTGGATATCAAATATCTGGAGGCCAGCCGATGGACAGATCCGGTAAGCAAAGCTCCAGCCAGTGTACTCAACATAGTTGCCCAGAACTTGGTAACGTTTCCCTTGGGGTTCACATATACTTGGACCAGATCTATCTGTTTTTGTCTTAAATTTCCCACGGGGCATGAAGGTGGAATAAGTATCTTGACTGTCATCTGATAGTGGTAGCTTAGGTAGTTCATTCTTCTCATACTTACGGACTAGCTCCTTGACACTATCAAAGTATTGGCCGTTATACCAGATCTTCTCAATGGTCCACTCTTTAGGGTTGAGAGAGCGATGATTGAGGAGGATCTCAATTCCAATTGGGTGTAGGAAGAACCCTTCTACGTCCTTCTGGACTATCATCCATGAGCGACGTTCTCCAGATTTTAAGCCCCAAGGGTCAATGTCTGTGAAGCGAAGACAACGTGATGAGCAGTTGTTGAAGGAGAAACCGGAGGACTCCACTAAGATGTGGTCTAACTCATTGATGAGCTCCAGCAGACGTTTTTGAAATTTATTATATTCCATATAGGTCATAGGCCGCGACTCAAATCTTATGTGCTTGTTCCCTTTAGTGGTTAGTGGTCGGTAATAATATGGGTGGGTGAGGGGGCCGACAATATATTCTGTGATGTTGGGTTTGACCTGGTCCCCGAAGATGATGACCACTTTGGCCTCTCTTTTAGGTTTAGGGCCGTTGTAATCTAAAAAGTTCAGGACATCCTGCTTCTTTGGCAAGTTGAGCTCCATCATGAAGATTGAGTTTTTGCCAAAGTGACTTCTGATCGGGACTAGGTTCAGCTGCTTCTGGTCCACGAGGAAAGTCTGAACTGAGGTCATCTCCTTCGAAGTCAGGTCTGAGAAGACAGATGCCATATATCGACCCTTGTAAGATGATTTAGAGAAGTGGGCGACTCTTACAACAGACATTAAGATCAGCAACTGTAGGAGAGCTTTCAGGTCCATTGTGGTGTCTGCGGAAAGTCTGCAAAATGGAAGAGGCAGAAATTTAATGAAAAATTTCTTAAAATCCCCAAAAAGTTTAATGACTTTAGGATCCACAAACAATTCTAAAACTATCTTCCAAGCAGCATATTGGTCTTGTAAGACTTTGGAACTATAGTTAAATGCAAATGTTATTGCAGTGTCCCACTCCGTATCAGTAGTGGGGCCCTGTATACGTATGGGTATTTGCAATATGTCATGCTATGATATGTATGTATATTACTGTAATTCCTGTTTACATCCATCCCTAAGTGGTGCTGGCAGTATAAATATATTTCTATATGTAATACCCCAGTGCTACGGTCTCTAACATAAATGTCATCTTTGTATTTATTTATTTATTATTCTTTTAGATTTTCAATTGTATTTTATAGCAGACAAAAATATCATGTACAGGGCGCAGCCCAACAACAATATTAGGTATATTGCATGCAATGAACTACTGGACTCAATAGATAA
The DNA here is from genome assembly GCF_905171765.1 of Bufo bufo. Lineage (NCBI taxonomy): Eukaryota > Metazoa > Chordata > Amphibia > Anura > Bufonidae > Bufo > Bufo bufo. The sequence goes on along the minus strand of NC_053393.1, from coordinate 545,889,435 downwards.
AGAAAAAGCCACAGACAATCAGATAATGCCCAGTGCTCGAAATGTAAAATTATGTTCTTAACCCTTAAGGACCTGCCATTTTTCACCTTAAGGACCAGGTCATTTTTTAGCAAATCTGACATGTGTCACTTTATGTGGTAATAACTTTAAAACGCTTAAAATTTATCCAGGCCATTCTGAGACTGTTTTCTCGTCACATATTGTACTTCATGACAGTGGTAAAATTAAGTCAAAAAAATGTCATTTTTATTTATAAAAAAATACCAAATTTACCAAAAATTTTTAAACATTTGCAAATTTCCGAATTTCAATTTCTCTACTTTTATAATAGATAGTAATACCTCCAAAAAAAGTTATTACTTTACAATCCCCATATGTCTACTTCATGTTTGGATCATTTTGAAAATGACATTTTATTTTTTGGGACCTTAGAAGGCTTAGAAGTTTAGAAGAAAATCTTAAAATTTTTAGAACATTTGCAAACCCCAATTTTTACAGTACCAGTTCAGTTATGAAGTCACTTTCTGGGGCTTACATATTAGAAACCACCCATAAATTACCCCATTTTAAAAACTACACCCCTCAAGGTATTAAAAACAGATTTTACAAACTTTGCTAACCCTTTAGGTGCCCCGCGAGAATTAAATGAAAATGGGAATGAAATTTCAAAATTTCACTTTTTTTAGCAGATTTAAAATTTTAATTGATTTTTTCTGCAACACATCAAGGGTTAACAGCCAAACAAAACTCTAAATATTTTATCCGGAATCAGGAGTTTACAGAAACACCCCATATGTGGTCGTAAACTGATGTATGGGCTCACAGCAGGCTTCAGAGTGGAACGAGCACCATATGGCTTTTGGAGAGCGGATTTAGCTGGAATGGTAATTGAGAGCTATGTCGCATGTGAAGACACCATGAGGTGGCCCTACAGTGGAAACCTCCAAAAAGTGACCCCATTCCGGAAACTACACCCCTTAAGGAATATTTCAAGGTGTGTAGTGAGCACTTTGACCCATCAGGCATTTCACAGAATTAGGAAATGCTTGGCTGTGAAAATGAAAAATTAAAAAAATTTCCAGAAAAAGTTGTTTTACACCCACATTTTTCACTATCACAAGGGGTAACAAAATGCACCCCACATTTTGTTCCCCAGTTCCCCCCGAATACGCCAACACCCTATATGAGCTCAAAAAATGATGTATGGATGTATGGCAGGGTTCAAAAGGGAAGTAGCGCCATTTGCTTTTGGAGGACAGGTTTTGCAGGATTGGATTTTGGGAGCTATGTCGCATATGAAGACACCCTGAGGTACCCCTAGAGTGGAAACCCCCAAAAAGTGACACCATTCTGGAAACTACACCCCTCAAGGAATATTTCAAGATGTGTAGTGAGAACTTTGTCCTCAAAGGTGATTCATGGAATTGGCTGTGAAAATAAAAAATTACAGTCTTTAGGCCCAATTTTTTCACTCTTACAAGGGGGGACATGATAAAATGTACCCCCTAATTTGTTGCCCATTTTCTTCTGATTACAGCAATTCCCATAGGTGCTTGTACACTGCTATATGGGCGTACCACAGGGGTCAGAAGGAAAGGAGCACCAAATGGCTTCTGGAAGGCAGATTTCTCCGGAATAATAGACAGGCGCCATCTTGCAATTGAACACACTCTGAGGTACCCCTAGAGTGGAAACCCCCAGAAAAAGTTGTTTTATACCAACATTTTTTATTTTCACAAGGGGTAACAGGACAAAATGCATCCCATATTTTGTTCCCCATTTCCCCCCGCATACACCAACACCCCATATGTGCTCAAAAACTGATGAATGGGCGCACACAGCATGCTTAAGCATGGAAGGAGCACCATATGGCGTTAGGAGAGCGCATTTAGCTGGAATGGTAATTGGGAGCTATGTTGCTTATGAAGACACCCTGAGGTGGCCCTACAGTGGAAACCCCCAAAGAGTGACCCCATTCCGGAAACTATACCCCTCAAGGAATATTTCAAGGTGTGTAGTGAGCACTTTGACCCATCAGGCGTTTCACAGAATTAGGAAACGCTTGGCTGTGAAAATGAAAAATTTACATTTTTTCCAGAAAAAGTTGCTTTACACCCACATTTTTCACTTTCACAAAGGGTAACAGGACAAAATGCACCCCAAGTTTTGTTCCCCATTTCCACCCGAATACGGCAACACCCCATATGTGCTCAAAAAATTATGTATGGGCGCATGGTAGGGCTCTAGAGTCAAACAGCTAAATATGGATTTTGCTGACCTGAATTGGCAGACATGGATTTTAGGTGCCATGTCGCATTAAATGAATTCCTGAGGTCCGCAGAAATGTAAAACCCCAACAAGTGACCCCATTTTGGAAAGAGTACCCCCGTACGAACAACATTTTAAGTGGTAGAAAGGGCACTTTTCAGCTAACAGGTGTCTCACAGAAGACAGAAATACTTGGAAAGCATTTCAAAGCACATATTTGTAGGGGGGGGGGGGAAACTAGCAGACCCCCAAAAAATTTTCACAAGGGGTTAAAGGAGAAAATGCACCCCAGTATATGTTCCCCATTTTCTCCCCTTTTTGCAAACACCCCATATGTGCTTGTAGCCTGCCGTATTGGCGCATAGCAGGGCTCTAGAGGCAAAGTGCAAAAAACAGTTTTTTGCAGGCCTGAATAAACAGATATGTATTTTAGGTTCCATGTCGCATTAAATACATTTCCTGAGGTCCCCAGAAATAAAAAACCTCAAGAAGTGACCGCATTTTGGAAAGAGCACCCCTGTACAAACATTTTAAGTGGTGGAAAGGGTACTTTTGACCTAACAGATGTTTCACAGAAATGAATATGTAGTGGTTGGTGAAAAGTGGATATGTAAGCCATGTGAAATAAATCTGAGATATAAAGTGGTAAAACTAAAGAGTACATCATGGATGAAATTAAATGAATACTCCATGGATGAGTGGCAGATTCTGAAGCACTCCTGCATGCACAGGCCGGGTTTTTCAGGGCAGGTTTCGCAGTGGTAAATTGTGTCTTTCCTTATCCCCTTTTGGAACACACCCTGCATCTCTTTTGGGTCCTTCCCTTCCTTGCTGTCTGGGGAACTTGACCTGGAAAATGTTGCCCTGGTACAACACGGGCACCATGACTTCCAGAAGTACTGGGACCCTCCCCGGCCTGGCTTTGAAAAATTAGGGCCTTGATAACCACCTCTTGGAACTGAAGGAAAGTTCCTGTGTGGCCTGAAGATTGAAATATCACGTACGCATTGCACATTGCCACCTGTACAATGTGTACGGCCAGCTTTTTGTACCACACTGTCACGAGGGTGTCAAGAACCACGCCTGACTCCGTTATACCCGGGGTCAGGAAGTCGCAGCGGTTGGCTGCACGCTCTATGTAAGATAGGGCTGTTTCCTTATGGTAGCTTTCTGGGTTTGCTTTGCAAACCCTTTTGGCTCACTCAGGGATCCGTAGCTCCTTCTCCTCAGCTGTTTCTTGTCCAGCACTCCCAACCTCCTTATATTCCCCTCTCACACTTCTCTGGTTGCCAGATATAGAGCTTCCTGCCTGGACATCTATTCTGACCCTCTGGAGCTGTGTTGCTGCGTTCTCTGGTAGTTGGTCCAGAACGCTACCCTCCGGATCCCTGTTGGACCTTTGTGGTCTATTGTGGTCACCCACCTGGGTGTATGTGTTTGTCTGTTTTGTCTGTCCTCTCCCTGGTGTTTCCCTCTTAGTGACAGTGGTGCGGACTAGCGATCCCACCGGCCCGTTCACTATATAGGGCTCATTTTAGGGAAAGCCAGGGTTTAGGCACGTGATCGCCGCACGGGTGAGGAACCCGTCTAGGGACGTCAGGGCAGTCAGGTGCCAGCCGCAAGGTGAGTTAGGGGTCACCACCTTTCCCTCTCCATTGGACAGGGCTTTCCCTTTTTCCTCCCTGTGCGTGACGCCGGTCATTACATTATATCTGGCCCTTATTTTGTGTAGGTAAAAATAAAATTTAAAAAAAAACATTTTTTTTTACCTACTTAGAATCCAGTATGGATCAAATTGCTGCTCTGTCCAAACAATTTCATGGCCTGTCTTTGGAGGTGGCAGGTTTGAAGGCGTCGGTCCTCCAGCAACAGCAGCGATTGCAACTGACTGCAAGCCCAGCGGTTGCTACTGGTAACCAGGTTGTTGCGGAACCCAAGGTCCCTCTCCCTGACAGATTTTCTGGGGAAAGGAACAAGTTTTTGACATTCCGTGAGGCCTGTAAATTATATTTTAAACTGCGCCCTTACTCCTCTGGTAATGAAGAACAGCGGGTGGGGGTTGTTATTTCCCCGCTGCAGGGGGACCCGCAGTCCTGGGCGTTCTCTTTACCTACTGATTCCCAGGCTCTTCGGTCAGTGGATGAGTTTTTCGGGGCCTTGGGTCTCATATATGACGACCCTGACCGAGTCGCACTGGCTGAATCAAGCTTACGGAGACTCTTACAAGGAGAGCGGCCGGTAGAGGAGTATTGCTCTGAATTCCGTAGGTGGGCTACGGATACCCAATGGAACGACCCGGCTCTCAGGAGTCAGTTCTGCTCTGGGTTATCCGAAAGGGTTAAGGATGCGCTTGCATTATATGAGACCCCCTTTTCCCTTGATGCGGTTATGTCCCTTTCTATCCGAATAGATAGACGCCTTAGGGACAGGTTGAAAAAACCGGAGCAATTGGTAACCCCTCCCAAGCAGCAGTTAGTCTGTACGGACTTAGACGAGCCTATGCAGCTAGGAGGAACTACTCGTCAGGTCCGTCCTCCTGAGGCTCGCCGTAGGCGTTGGGTTTGTTTTTTTTGTGGGGAGAGGGGTCATTTCATTAATGTCTGTCCTTCTTTCCTCAGAAACAAAAGACCGTCGGAAAACTACTAACCCCAGGCTGTGTGGAGGATGTCAGCCGGGGGGTATACGTTTCCTCCATACGTACATCGCAATTTGTGTTGCCAGCGGTTATTGTTTTTGGTGATAAGACGGAGACTATTTCTTTCTTTCTAGACAGTGGAGCAGGGGTAAATTTGATAGATGCCCATTTTGCCCGCACTTTGGGTTTGTCTCTCTGTACTTTACAGAGACCCATTCCCATATTCGCTATTGATTCTGCTCCCCTGTCTCAGAGAAACCTCACCCACATTGTTCATAATTTACACCTTCGGGTAGGGGACCACCATAACGAGATGCTTTCAGGTTATGTTCTGGAGGGGCTTCCCACTCCAGTAGTGCTGGGCCTTCCCTGGTTGGTAGCGCACAATCCAGTGGTGGATTGGCAGGCCAGGGAGATATTGGAGTGGAGTGAGCTGTGCAGAGAAAATTGCTTAAATAGCAATTGCTTAGTCGCCTCCATAACTACCCTACCTACATTTATTTCGGATTTTGAGGATGTTTTTTCTGAAAAGGGTTGTCAGAAGTTACCACCTCATCGTCCTTATGATTGCCCGGTTAACCTTATTCCCGGCGCAAAATTACCCAAGACCAGGTTATATAATCTTTCGGGTCCAGAGAGACAAGCCATGAAAGATTATATCTCCGAGACCTTGGCTAAGGGACACATCAGACCCTCTTCTTCACCCGTGGCTGCAGGGTTTTTCTTCGTTAAAAAGAAAGATGGGGGCCTGCGTCCTTGCCTAGATTTTCGCGAATTAAATCGGATAACCATCCGAGACCCATACCCTCTTCCTCTCATTCCTGACCTGTTTAACCAGATTGCGGGTGCTAGGTGGTTCTCCAAACTTGATCTTAGGGGGGCCTACAATCTGATTCGTATTAAGGAGGGGGATGAGTGGAAGACAGCTTTTAACACCCCTGGGGGGCATTATGAAAATCTAGTTATGCCTTTCAGTCTGACCAATGCTCCTGCCGTCTTTCAACATTTCGTTAATGACATTTTTAGTCATCTAATCGGCAGGTTTGTGGTAATATACCTAGATGATATTTTAATTTATTAGTCTGATCTGAAAACACATGAGGTGCATGTCAGACAGGTACTGCAGGTCCTACGGACGAATAAATTATATGCTAAAATTGAAAAATGTGTCTTCGCCGTTCAGGAGATACAATTCCTAGGTTATTTTTTATCTGCTTCAGGTTTCCGTATGGATCCTAGGAAGGTCCAGGCAATTTTAGATTGGGATCTTCCTGAGAACCTCAAAGCACTACAACGGTTCTTGGGCTTCGCGAATTTCTATAGGAAATTCATTAAAAATTATTCACTTATTGTAAAACCCCTTACTGACATGACTAGGAAGGGGACTGATTTTTCTAAATGGTCTGACGCCGCTGAAGTTGCTTTTTCCTCTCTAAAAGAGAGGTTTACCTCAGCACCTGGCAAATGGCGTCCTTGTGCTTTCTTTTCTAAAAAACTATCTGCAGCAGAAAAGAACTACAATTTTGTCAATAGGGAACTATTAGCTATTAAACTTGCGTTTGAGGAGTGGCGTCACTTTTTAGAGGGGGCAGTCCACCCCGTCACTGTGATTACGGACCACAAAAACCTTCTGTACCTCGAATCAGCTAAGCGTCTCACCCCTAGACAGGCTAGGTGGTCGCTATTTTTTACCAGGTTTAACTTTGTGATTACCTATCGTCCTGGGGCAAAGAATACCAAGGCTGAAGCATCTCGTTGTTTCCCTGGAGGGGGTAATGTGAGTGATCCTGTGCACATTCTTCAAAGAGGAGTGGTTGTTTCTGCGGTACACTCTGTTCTGGAGGGGAAGGTGTTAGAGGCCCAAGGGGACGCCCCGGTCTCTTGCCCCTCAGAGAAATTGTTTGTACCGTTGAACCTACGTTTCGCATTATTAAAGGAACATCATAATTCGGCACTTGCTGGGCACCCGGGTAGTAAAGCAACCTTGGAGCTATTGTCTCGTCGTTTTTGGTGGCCAAGGTTGCGTCAGGATGTATTGGATTTTGTGTCTTCTTGTTCTACATGTGCGCGCGCAAAAGTTTCACATACACGTCCTGCAGGGTCTCTATTACCACTCGTCATTCCCAATAGACCATGGACACGTCTGTCAATGGATTTTATCACTGACTTACCTTTGTCTGCGGGTAAAACAGTTATTTTGGTAGTAGTGGACAGGTTTAGCAAAATGGTACACTTCATTGCGTTACCCGCACTACCTAATGCTAAGACTCTTGCTCAGGTATTCGTCAGCTTCACGGGGTCCCCTCCGATGTTGTTTCGGATTGGGGTACCCAGTTTATTTCTAAATTTTGGAAAGCTTTTTGTTCCCGTTTGGGGTTACACTTGTCCTTTTCCTCAGCTTTCCATCCTCAGTCGAATGGACAGACTGAGCGTACCAACCAAAACCTGGAGACATATCTAAGATGTTTTGTGTCTGAAAACCAAGAGTTGTGGTCATCATACTTACCGTTAGCTGAGTTTGCCATAAATAATCATTATCAGGAGTCCACTGGCAAGTCACCATTTCTTGGTGCATATGGTTTTCATCCCCAATTCTGTACTTTCAAAGAGGGGGGGGGGTCTTCTGGGGTTCCCGAAGAGGAACGGTTTTCGTCATCTCTTTCATCGGTATGGCAGAAGGTGCAAGCTAACTTGAAAAATATGGGAGGTAAATACAAATGAATGGCTGATAAGAGACGGTCGCCAGGTCCGGACCTAGGAGTGAATGACTATGTGTGGTTGTCTACTAGGAATATTAAATTGTAAACTGGGTCCTAGGTTTATTGGCCCTTACAAAATTGTAGCCATCATCAACCCCGTGGCTTTTCGCCTGGAGTTACCTCAGACTTTTAAAATCCATCATGTTTTTCATAAGTCGTTACTCAAAAAATATGTTCCACCTCTAGAACGTCACCGCTGCCACCCCCTCCTGTTGTCGTGGATGGTAATCTAGAATTTCAGATATCCAAAATTGTTAATTCTCGTCGGGTCCGCCGCTCTCTTCAATATCTGGTGCATTGGAGAGGTTACGGTCCCGAGGAAAGAATGTGGGTTCCTGTGTCTGAGGTAAACGCCGACAGGCTAGTTCGGGTTTTTCATGCCTCTTATCCTGAGAGACCTGGTCCTGAGTGTCCGGAGGCCCCTCGTAGAGGGGGGGGGGGGGGGGTACTGTCACGAGGGTGTCAAGAACCACGCCTGACTCCGTTATACCTGGGGTTAGGAAGTCGCAGCGGTTGGCTGCACACTCTATGTAAGATAGGGCTGTTTCCTTATGGTAGCTTTCTGGGTTTGCTTTGCAAACCCTTTTGGCTCACTCAGGGATCCGTAGCTCCTTCTCCTCAGCTGTTTCTTGTCCAGCACTCCCAACCTCCTTATAGTCCCCTCTCACACTTATCTGGTTGCCAGATATAGAGCTTCCTGCCTGGACATCTATTCTGACCTGGAGCTGTGTTGCTGCGTTTTCTGGTAGTTGGTCCAGAACGCTACCCTCCGGATCCCTGTTGGACCTTTGTGGTCTATTGTGGTCGCCCACCTGGGTGTATGTGTTTGTCTGTTTTGTCTGTCCTCTCCCTGGTGTTTCCCTCTTAGTGACAGTGGTGCGGACTAGCGATCCCACCGGCCCGTTCACCATCTAGGGCTCATTTTAGGGAAAGCCAGGGTTTAGGCACGTGATCGCCGCACGGGTGAGGAACTCGTCTAGGGACGTCAGGGCAGTCAGGTGCCAGCCGCAAGGTGAGTTAGGGGTCACCACCTTTCCCTCTCCCTTGGGCAGGGCTTTCCCTTTTTCCTCCCTGTGCGTGACGCCGGTCATTACACACACTTTCATTTTTTGTGTGGCACTGTAGGGCTTCAGAAGTTGATCTACAAGATCCACCCCTCCCATGTGCCTGTTGTAGTCCATGATACAAACTGGATTGGGGACAGTGGTAGTGGTGCCTCGTACAGGAGCAGGGGCGCTGGCGTTAGTGTGAATGGTGGTCAGTACAAGGACGTCCCTCTTGTCCTTGTCCTTAACCACCAGCATGTTCTCCTGGAGGAGAACCCTACTTTCACCCATTCTCAGTGGTTGCACTACCAGGGAACTAGGGAGGCCTCTCTGATTTTTGCGCGCTGTGCGGCAAGCCACAGTACTTCTGGCAGCTAGGGACCTGATTAGGGGTATGCTGGTATAATAGTTATCCACATACAGGTGGTGACCCTTATCCAGCAGTGGGTGCAGTAAGTCCCACACAATCTTCCCACTAACTCCCAGGACGGGGGGGGGGGGGGGGGGGGGGGGGGGGGGGATGGGCATTCTGGGGGTTCTATCCGGGAATATTTCCCTTCATAAACGTGGAAATTGTGGGTGTACCCGGAGATACTGTCACAAAGTTTGTATATTTTTATGCCATACCTTGCCCGTTTGCTAGGCAGGTACTGGCAGAATTTAACCCTCCCTTTGAACAGTAATAGGGACTCATCTACACTGACATTTTTCTCTGGGTTGTACACCTCAGCAAACTTGACAGGCCTAAGGCCTCCTGCACACAAACTTTTTTTTTCCCCGTTTACATTCCGTTTTTTGCATTCCATATACGGAACCATTCATTTCAATGGATCCGCAAAAAAAACTAAGGTATTCCGTATGACTTCCGTTTCCGTATTTCCGTTTAGAGATAGAACATGTTCTATTATTGTCCGCATAACGGACAAGAATAGTACTGTTCTATTAGGGGCCAGATGTTTCTTTCCGCAAAAAACTAAATGCACATGGATGTCATCAGTATCTTTTGCGGATCAGTTTTTTGCGGACCACAAAATACTGAAAAAGCCATACAGTCGTGTGAATGAGGCCTAACTTTGAACAGACGGTCAATTGTTGGGTCGTTTTGGGGTGGGCACTGTGCCTCGTCATCGTAGTGTAGGAATTTCCTAATGGACTCAAGTCGCTTCCGGGTCATGGTCTGACTGTCTGGTAGAAAATGTCCGAACTCCAATATTGCCTAACGTTTGTTTTTTTTACTACGCCCATATGCAGCACGAGTCCCCACAACTTCATAATTTCTGCTGCATCTACTGGGGTCCAACCTAGGGCCGATGTAGGGTTCTGATCTATGAATTGTTGGGCGTATAAAAATTCACTACAGTGCTCTGCAAAATGCACGCATGCAGATGGTGCGCTCGTGCAAAAACCTAAACTCACACTAACTGAAATTTATACACCGTATATATCTAACTTACTACCACTAACTGCAGCTCTTTTTTCACAGCAAAAGAAATGTACAAAAAATCTAAAATGTGCAGATGCTACTGAGCACACTACTGATCGGTGCTCTGCAGCACACACGCACACAAGATCGTGCGTGCAAAATCTGTAGTATAAAAATTCACTACAGTGAACACTGGCTAAAAATTTTACTTATATCTATATATAGAACTCTATACATATTTATATAAAGCCCTAACTACTTTTCTCTTCTTTTTTAACCAAAAAAAATGAAAAAAATTGCCAAAGAAAATCAGCACAAATAATCCGCAGGTATGCACTGAACAGCACTTGACGGTCACAGCTTGCATGCAGAAAAAGTGCTGCAGAGCTGGAAAATGATTAAAAAAAATACCCAAAAAAGTGCACAGACCAAATGTCGTCCATAAAAAAAATGGATGTGGGGGACGACGGGGGGTTGGGTGGGAAAGGACAGGGACGGAGGGTCGTTTAGGGATCTGAAACAGCTGCAAAATGAAAAAAAAAAAAATCTGTGCAGCTATTCCAGATGTTCTTCTTTTCAGCAGGAAAGGAGTTAAAACGCTGTGGTGGTGCACCACAATTCCCAGCAAGCCACAAGCAGCACAGAACCTCTCTGCATGCAGTCACCAGCTAGAATGGCTGCAAGCAGGGAAGTTCTGCCTCTTCCTGTGCAGCTATAGCGCTGCCATTGGCTGGAGCGTTGTTCCAGCCAATAGCAGCGCCGGCAGGGGACCCAAAACACTGGTGTCCCCTGCCTGACCTAGGAGGAGACAGGTGCTGACTTGTTCAGCACCGATCACCTCCAGATGACACCCCACGACCCCCCCCTGCAGCTCGATGCGCATGCCCGAAGAATACAGCCAACAGCAGCGATCGGGGCTGCAGAGTGGCGGTTCAGCACCATGCCGCCCTTACCTGGCATGGTGCCATGATTCCCCCCCCGATCCTTCCCCAAAGCGCCGCAGACCTTGCGCTGTACATGTACGGCGCTGGTCCTTAATGAGTTAAACGAAAACATGGAGTGTTGGTAGGGAAATATGGAATCTAAGGAGAGAGAAGGGAAAGGGGGAAGGGAAAAAAAACATATGCTGTCAATATCAGTTTATATTCCTGGAAGCTTTAAAACATGATCCAATGTCGCCATGTTTTATAGAATTTGGCATCTATACCTCTCAAAGATGCTGTCAGATACTCCATTCTCATGACCTCCTGAATTTTGTTAATCCACATTGCTATTGTGGGAGCAGATGTTTGTTTCCACATGCAAGGGATGCGTGCTTTAGTGGCATTGACCATATTTCGTACCACCGACCTCCTGTATGTAGACATAGGAATCTCGCTATGATGGAGCAGGAAGAATGCAGGTGTCTTAGGAAGAGCATAGGGAGTAAATTTAGACGTGATGCGCCACACCTCCCTCCAAAAGTCGGCTAGCACGGGACACTCCCAAAAGACATGTAAAATTGTCCCTCTAGTTCCCCCGCAACGCCAACATAGCGGGGAGACTGTAGAGAAAAGAAAATGCAGCTTGGAAGGTACCCTGTACCATCTGGAGAGGACCTTAAAACCGGTTTCCTGGATGTTGTTGGCAATGGAGGTCTTATGTGTTAATGTGTATAGACGTTCTTTCTAAGTCCCAGGTCCCTTTCCCAATTGAGTTTATAGGTAGGAGAAGGTTGGTTAGACGGCGAGATGAGTAGGCCATATAGTCGAGACAGCGCATGTCTGATTACCCCCCTCGTATCACAGATTTGCTTAAAATCGGTTCTGCCTCTTGTGTACGTGGAGGCTGAAGGTAGCGATGTGAAAAAATTTTGCAGTTGTGATTGCCAACTCGACAGACCCATAGGGTCTGAGAGGTCATTGAGTGATTGAGAAGAGGGCCAAGAGTTGGACGTAATAAAGTGATGTGCTCTTAACCTATTGGCCCTTACCAACCTCCGGAACGGACCTTGATCCAATCCCGGAGGTTACCCAGAATCGGTGAAGGAGACAGAGAAATGTCCAGCAGCTCAAAGACAGACGATACTGAACGAAGTGTCGTTCCTATGGTGGGGTGAGTGCGTGCCACCAATGGTATATGGGATCCCAACCAAGGTGTTGTGGCTAGCAGAGTGGGCACGAAGGATTGCTCCACCGCTATCCATTGCTTATTCGGCTGGTGGCGACACCAATCTACCAACCTCAGCAGGTGTGTGGCACGTTGGTAGGAAATGAAATCCGGTAAACCCAGACCTCCGCGATGTTTGGGTCAGAATAGGACTGAACGGGCTATTCATGTTTTTTTTTCCTGCCCATATAAAATGTGTAAGGATGGATAATAAAGTATGAAAAAATTATCTGGGGATATGCTTGGGCATGGCTTAAGACATAATATTCTGGGGAGGATAATTATTTAGAAAATTGTGCTGTGTGATCAAACTGCACATTTCAGAGTGGCCTTTTATTGTGGGCAGTCTAAGGCACACCTGTACAATATTCGTGCTGTCTAATCAGCACCTTGATATGCCACACCTGTGAGGTGGGATGGATTATCTTGGCAAAGGAGAAGCGCTCACTAACAGATTTAGACAGATTTGTGAACAATATTTGAGAGTAATGGGTCTTTTGTGTATGTAGAAAATGTTTCAGATCTTTGAGTTCAGCTCATGCAAAATGGGAGCAAAACCGAAAGTGTTGCGTTTATATTTTTGTTCAGTGTATATTTATAACTCTTGTTTTCCCTTTATGGCGGTTTGGGTTTTGGGTTCCCATCAGTGCACCCATCAATTCCCTTTGTGTGTAGTGTGAGCCACACCATTTGTTTACAATTGTGAATAGTGTTTGAGTTCTTTCAAAAAGTTTGGTAGTGATATGCAGGGGCTAGTGAGAAAGAAAATAAGGTCATCCGTGTATGCGGCTACTTTATGCGGGGTTCCCTGAACCTGGATCACAGTTATGTCGTGATTGGCTCTTATGTGGCCTAGTAGTGGTTCTAGACAAAGAATGAAAATCAAGGGGGAGAGGGGGCACCCTTGTCTCGTACAGTTTTGTATTGAAAATGTCGCTGAAAATTGACCGTTCAACTTGATTGATACTGAACATACCCTGAATAGTGCAAAGATCTCTTGGCCAACTCCTGACCCAACGCCGTTTCGCCAGTAGATCTGGCTGCTTCCCCGAAAGAAGCCAGATCTACTGGCGAAACGGCGTTGGGTCAGGAGTTGGCCGAGAGATCTTTGCACCATTCAGGGTATGTTCAATTGTGTTCCTTCCATCTTAAACCTCAGTCTCCACAATCGCCTCTGTTGCATTGTGTTTGGGGCGTTGCTGCTATGAGACTCTGAGGTATGCTCTTTCAGCTAGTATTCTTTTTCCCTGTATTTTTTTGCACTGATCTCCCGGCCTCTCCTTGGGTCCTGCTCCTCATCTGTGTGTCCCGCCTTGTGCTGCCTGTTTTATAATACATGTATGTACTGTTTATATATGTTTACATTAAAGCTTTTTGGATTTTCATACATACGAAAGTTAGTTTCATTTTTTTGGTGATTATTATGACTCCTTGGGGGTCCGATGTTTTGATATCATTCTGTCCGGGTTAATATTGGTTGACCAACTTTATTGGTATATAAAACAAATACACATGGAAAAAGTATTCGAGTAATAACTCAATATAATTATTTTTTTTTTCCCCCAACCCCTCCCACCCCAGCCCTGTGATGCGTCCGCCCTAGATTCCCCTCCCCCTCAGAGAAAGCTCCCTAAAAGTGCACTGTTATGCCATTCATAGCACATTCATAACTGAGCAGCAATAAAGTAACCTTTGAAGTAGGGCAGATTTAGACCCCCATACTCTAGTGCAGGGGTGGCCAACCTTACAGACACAAGGAGCCGGGGAAAAAAAAAACGTATGACTACCAGGAGCCACAAGCTATACATTTACATGAGTCACCGTATTTTTCGCCCTACAAGATGCACCTAGGTTTTAACAAAGAAAAAGAAGAGAAACAAACAAATGTTTCATCTGATCTGAAGTCTGATAAAAATATTTTTTTCTTATTTATCATTAGCAGGGAAAAAATATATATATTTTTCGTCAGACTTCAGATCAGACTCCTAAATCAAATCCCCAATCCTCATCTGACCTCCAAATCAGACCCCCAAAATTAGACCCCCAATGCTCAGATCAGACAGCACAAATCAGACTCCCAGTGTCAGTGCTCAGATCTCCCCCCCCCATACTCAGATATCCCCCCTTCTCAGATCTGACCCTCATGCTCAAAAAAGACCCCCCATGCTCAGATCTGCCCCCCCCCCGAGACCCCCATTGCTCAGATCAGGACCCCCCATGCTCAGATCAGACCCTTATTGCCCAGATCTGACCCCCCCCCCCATGCTCAAATAAGACACCCCATGCCCAGATCAGGACCCCCCATGCTCAGATCAGAACCTCCCATGCTCAGATCAGAACCCCATACACAGTTCTATAATTGAAAAAAATCTCTTCCCCCTCCTGATCAGGCACTGGGCTCCTGCTCAGGCACCTGCTACTCTGCAAGTCTGACACGCTCTGCACTGTGACCTGATGAGCACAACGTCAGGTCATAGTGCGTGTCTCCACGTACTACATTCTCACACTGTGTGCATCAGGACGTAGTGGAGAGTGCGCTGGAGCTGCAAAGTAGCAACAGTACCCAATCAGGAAAAGAAATCTGAGCCTGGGGTAAAGAGTGAGCCGGCCTGACTGCTTCCCAGCTCCACAGCTCCAATTGCGGTAGAATCACCATCTTAACCAATGAGACTCGGTCAGCTCTAGATAGGGGGAGTTTCAACCAAATCCCTTTTTTTGCCCTAATTTTCGTTATCAATGGGATCAGATTGAGTTGCACAAAATTTTCAACCTTGGGCGATATTATCATACCCAAGTATTGAAAGGTGTCAGCAACATCCAGCTGGGTTATCAAAGCCTCCTTTTGGGATACCGGGTCTATTGGCATCAAACTGGTCTTCGACCAGTTTATATGTAGACCGGATACCTCACCAAACAATTTAACCAATCGGATAATTCTTGGGAGAGCCATTTCCATATGATCTATAAAAAAGAGGACATCGTCCGCATATAGGGAAATGCGATCTTCCACTCCTAGTGTTCCAAATCCTTTAATTTGATCGTCCTGCCTAATGGCCAAAGCTAAGGGCTCAATGTAAATGTCAAATAACAATGGGGATAGTGGACAGCCCTGGCGAGTTCCTCTATTTAGATCAAAGCTAGTAGTCAAGCTCCCATTGAGACTCAACTTTGCCGTAGGGGATCTATACAGTAATTTAAGGATATTTATAAATTTCCCCCCAAAGCCCATCCTGGCCAGAACCCTCCACAGGAATCGCCACTCCACCCTGTCAAAGGCCTTAGAGGCATACAGTGACAGGATGGAGCGAGCGGTCCCCCCAGGGGCCTGTATATTGGCAAAAAGCCGATGAAGATTGTGATGAGTGCCCTTATTTTGGATGAAGCCATTCTGGTCCGGATGGATAGTGGAGGGAATGACCCTGGAGAGCCTTGTGGCCAAGATTCTTGCCAGGAGCTTTACGTCTGCATTTAGCAGTGACATCAGTCTATAAGATTCCAAGTCTGTGGGGTCCTTGCCTTTTTTTGGAATTAATGTTATTACGGCTTCCATCATTGAATCCGTCAGATTCCCATCCTCCACCGATTCAGCAAAGACCCCCAACAATCTAGGGAGAATAATCTCCTTATATTTACTATACAATTCATATGGGAGTCCGTCTGAACCGGGGGTGGGAGTTGCCCGAGCATGATTTAATTGCCCCTTCAAGTTCCTGATTGGAGAAGTCCACCTCAAGTGCTTTCTTTTGAGCCAAGGTAATAGTTGGAAAAGCAATACCATCGAGGTACAGATGTGTCATCGCTACCGCTCCCTTATTTCGCAATTCGTTACTAACTAAATGCGATTTTATCTCCCACAGTCTATAAATACACACCAATGCCAGTAGATGGCAGTGTTGCGTTAAAGTTAATATCGCTATCCGGCTCCTGATACAGCCCGTAGTCATCCCGACACTATACAGGAGCCGGGCGATGGCACCTCAACTGTATATGGTGTTAAGTCAATGGGGACGGATCCGTTTACATTGACACAATATTGGTGCAATTGTAAACGGATCCGTCCCCCATTGACTTTCAATGTAAAGTCAGGAGTCCCTATTAATATACCATCGGATCGGAGTTTTCTCCAATCCGATGGTATATTTTAAGTTGAAGCGTCCCCATCACCATGGGAACGCCTCTATGTTAGAATATACCATCAAATTGGAGTTAGATCGTGAAAACTCAGATCAGACAGTATATTCTAACACAGAGGCGTTCCCATGGTGATGGGGATGCTTCAAGTTAGAATATACTAAGAACTGTGTACATAACTTCCCCCTGCTGCCTGGCAGCACCCGATCTCTTACAAGGGGCTGTGATCCGCACAATTAACCCCTCAGGTGCACGGTTAATTGTGCGGATCTCAGCCCCCTGAATGGGAGCTGCCAGGCAGCAGGGGCTAGAACCCCCTCTCTCCCCAGTATTAAAAGCATTGGTGGCACATGGTCCGTCACATGATCTTTTACCATGGTGATGGATCATGTGATGACCGGAGTGACGTCACCACAGGTCCTTTTCCTGCACACAGCAAAGAAGAAGACAGAAGAGAAGCCGGGCTGCGCAATCAAGTGGATTAAGGTAAATTAAATTATTTTTTATTAATTTTTAACCCCTCCAGCCCTATTTTTAACCCCGCTAGCTGTTCACCAGAGTGCTTTTAATACTGGGGAGGGAGGGAGGGGGGGGCCGCACTGGCCACCAATGCTTTTAATACTGGGGAGGGAGGGAGGGAGGGGGGGCCGCACTGCCACCGATGCTTTTAATACTGGGGAGGGAGGGAGGGGGGGGCCGCACTGGCCACCAATGCTTTTAATACTGGGGAGGGAGGGAGGGGGGGCCGCACTGCCACCGATGCTTTTAATACTGGGGAGGGAGGGAGGGGGGGGCCGCACTGGCCACCAATGCTTTTAATACTGGGGAGGGAGGGGGGGGGGAACTCGTATTCATAGTTTTTTGGAATATTTATAGCAAGTATGGGGAGAGTTCTTTCTGAAACGTTTTATAATATGTATTCGAGAATCCATGTGGGCCGGGAGCTTTGTTATGGGGTAATTTTTTGATAACTCCTAAAATTTCCTCCTCCGAGACGGAGGAGTTTAGATCTGCCAGCTGGGCGCTGGTTAGGCAAGGAAGATTTAGGGAAAGAAGGAATTTGTCCATAGCCTCTGTTATCTGAGGGGAGGGATCTGTTGATGGAGAGATGTTCTATAGAGATTCATGAAACCTTTTAAAGGAATTTGCTAATCCATAAGGTTCTGCGATTTTCCATCCTGATTGTGGTGATGCAAGGAACGGAATTTTAGCTTTAAAAGCCCTTTCTTTTAATCTGTGAGCTAAGAGTTTCCATGCCTTTGCCATCTTGGGATAGTAGAATGTGTTTAGGGTTTTTAAACGTTTTTCATGTCTGTATAGCAGGCAGTCTTTTAGTTGAAGTCTCAAATCTTGCAATTGGCTTGCAGTATGGACTGAGGGGTTAGCCTTATTTTGTGACTCTAAGGACTGGAGCTGACTCAATAAGTTGGAAGTACGTTCCTCTCTTTCTTTTTTGGCGGTGGAGCAAATTTTAATAAATATTCCTCGCATGAATGCTTTGTGGGCTTTCCATAAGGAAAAGGGATTCGATACAGAGCCCTCATTTATTTGAAGGAATTCCGTTAATATTTAGGCTGTTTCATTAGGTGAGTGTTGTTGCGCCTTGGAGAGTAAGGGGGTCTGATGTTATTTTCGCTAATAGAGTGATTGGCGCATGATCGGACCATGTTATCAGTTTAACTGAGGAGTGAGTTGCATTTCGTAAGAGGGATCTGTCAGCTAAAAAGAAATCTATTCTGGAATATAAATTATGAGCATTTGAGAAAAACAAATAATCTCTTTCTCTGTCATGGTGGATCCTCCAGACATCGAATAGATCTTCTCTCAATAAAAGGGAAGCCATAGCAGGGGAATGATCTCTGTGTTGAGTTGTAGAGTCTAAGAGAGGATCCAGCACGACATTGAAATCTCCCCCCACAGAACCAGGCCTGGTTTTATCGAGTTCACATTATTCACTATTCTCCTAAAAAAGGAAATCTGATGTTTATTTGGAGCATATAGAAATACTAGGGTGTATGTCACATTATTTATGGAGGCCACAAGGATAATATATCGGCCATTCTGATCTACAATGGATTTATTCAGCAGAAAAGCTACCGAATCTTTTATTGCTACCATTACACCCCTCTGTTTCTTGGGGTAATGGGAGTGGAAAATATGGGGAAAATGGATATTCTTCAACCTATGAGCATCTTCTTCTTTTTTTAAGTGAGTTTCGGTGGCACATAATATATCGCACTTTAGGGCTCTCGCCTCCTTCCACAGCATGGATCTTTTAAATGGGCTGTTCAGGCCCTTAGTGTTAAGGGCAACTACTTTAAGAACCATTTATGAACTGGTTCACGCTGTGAAAGCATAAACTATTGTTAGATGGGTAATACAGTACGGAGTTTTAATACTTTTAATACTGGGGAGGGAGGGGGGGGGCGCCACACTGGCCACCAATGCTTTTAATACTGGGGAGAGAGGGAGGGAGGGGGGGGGCCACACTGGCCACCAATGCTTTTAATACTGGGGAGGGAGGGGTGGTCTGCTGCCTGGCAGCACCCGATCAGGGGGCTGAGATCCGCACAATTAACCCCTCAGGTGCGGCACTTGAGGGGTTAACTGTGCGGATCACAGCCCCCTGTAAGAGATCGGGTGCTGCCATTTAGGCAAAAGGGGGCATAGATAGAAATATCACTACTTGGGATGATGAAATTAGATATCAGGTATATAGCTATATACTGTATATCTAGTGTTCCATATAGGGTCAGTAGTGTATGGTATTTATTTATAGGGCGTCTCAGCCTACCCTGTTATTAACAAATCACTGTTAGGGGAATAAAAAACGTGCACAAGGACAAACCATAAATTAAAAAGAAGACATGAATGACAAAAGGCTGTGCGTATGTACAGTATGTCTTCAGATCTGTGACTGTACAAGTGGATTGGATTTTGATAACACCAGGTGTTATCTTGGGATCGCAGACTCACTGAAAGTAAAGTGTCCATCTTTTATTGTAATGTTGGCACTAACTCTATGGACAAAACAGATTGAATAAGATAGCTATTGTCCTGATTTTAGTTAATAAACACGTACTCCACCAGAAGCGCAGTGAAAGGCACCAGCAGTGAAAGGGTCTCCAGCAGGAAAATAACCTGCACTTTACCTGCACTACTGACTGTAGTTCCATGCGCCATCTGGTGTTCACAAACCAACATTGCACCCCCTAATTTTCTCAATGGCTATTTACGCGATTCGGGTTTGCTAATTGAATTGGAAGTCGCTTTGCGCTGCCGCGATTCTGAAGGGAGCGCTAGCGATGCTATATCTGTATAGCACTATATTCTAAATATTCGCGAATTCTCAAAGTGGCGATATTTGCGCAAAAAATTCGCTATTCGATTATTCGTGCTCAACACTAGTCTCCATGTCTTCCAAGTCATGGAAGGCAAAGATAGCAATGGTGGAGCCCAGGTCAGGTTTTCAGCACAGTTCATCCTGACGGCATCTCCCTGCCGCTCTCCATTCGTAGATATTTCACATCTACTATTTTTGTAAACTCTAACACAGAATTCCTTTTTTTTTTTTACAAAATTCACAGTCACAAAATGTAAATGATTCTACCCCAAAAAGTCATATTTTAGCACGTGTTCATACAGCAAATAATGGGTATTTAATAGGACTAATCTGTGTGGTTAGCTGCTGCAATTTCAGCATGGTAATGCCAATCTTCACGCTGCCAATATAAAGTCCACATATGGGACATTCTGCGCCATTCTTTGTATCCTACTGCCCACTGAATACAATATGAAGAGGAATGCCGGTGTAACGTTACATTACCCTACTTCGTGAGATTTCCCTACCTCCTAACTTCCGGTCGCACCGGAAATGACGTGAGGAGGCGTGCCGGAGTTGAGCCGATCTGCGCATGCGCAAAACGACGGTTTAGGGAAATCTCAAAGCGGAGTCCAGCTACACACCGGGACACTGTGCATGCGCCGGAGAGCCTCAGTAGGGAAATATGACGGCCCAGTGCGCAAGCGCGGCTAACTCCAGAACATCCATCCGATCTCCCTACCCCCACACTGCGCAGGCAGACAATATATATTATAATATATATATATATATATATATATATTAAGAAAAATGGCGGCACTGGCTCTAAGGGAGAAGGTGCGGGTGCACGTCCCAAGGGGAATAGACTTATAACCCCAATAAATGGATCCAGAAAAAAGAGCGGCACTCCGGTAGGTAAAAGCAAGTGAACCCTTTATTCACCCAGGTGGTGCAACATTTCGGCTCCAAGCATGAGCCTTCTTCAAGCCAGCTTGAAGAAGGCTCATGCTTGGAGCCGAAACGTTGCACCACCTGGGTTAATAAAGGGTTCACTTGCTTTTACCTACCGGAGTGCCGCTCTTTTTTCTGGATCGATCGATCTATATATATATACACAGAAAAATGGCCATCAGATGTCCCTACCCCCATACTGTGCAGGCGCAGAGACCGCATGGATGTTGTGGAGCTAGCCACGCTTGCGCACTGCGCCGTAATATTTTCCTACTGAGGCTCTCTGGCGCATGCGCAGTGTCCCGGTGTGCAGCTGAACGCCGCTGAGATTTTCCCTAAACTGTCGTTTTGCGCATGCGCAGATCGGCACAACTCTGGCACGCCTCGCCACGTCATTTGCGGTAGGGTAATGTAACGTTACAGCGGCAGGTTTGACCGCTATATATGCAGCGACATCAGCCCTTACTTTAGAACATCAGGCCGTATATAATATAGTCAATTATTCTATTCTGTGTCAGAAAATGAAAATAAAAACAGTTTACAGATCTCGTTCCAGACTAAAATTCTGCTTCCCTAAAGGCAGAACATTCTTATCCCTAGGACTAAACTGTAGCAACAGTCACAAAATTAAAAAGCAATGTCTGCAGACAGAAAAGTAACATTGTCACCCAAAATGCGACTTTTGAACACAGAATGTAACTACATGGTTTCCAAAGCCCAACATCTTTATCTTCCATCTGAGATCTCAGGACAGAAGGTACAGGTGAAACTCGAAAAATTAGAATATCGTACAAAGTCCATTTATTTCAGTAATGCAAAACTAATATGAGACTCATTACATGGAAAGTGAGATATTTCAAGCCTTTATTTATTATAATTATAATGATCACGGCTTACAGCTTAGGCTAGGTCTACACGACGACAATAAGTCACGCGACAGATCAACCACAACTACACTGCAACATTTGTCGCGCGCCATTTTTTATAATGGCAGTCTATGGTGTCGCACTGCAACAGGCGACATGCTGCGCCGCGACAGTTGCAGAGAAATCATCTCGAATGTCGCCTGTTGCAGCGCGACACCATAGACTGCCATTATCAAAATTATCGCGCGACATTGGTGCAACAAAATGTTGCGCGACAAAGTCGTCTTGTAGACCTAGCCTTATGAAACCCCGATGTCTCAATTTTGAGGTCCCCTTTTCTCAGGGGATACGGATTAATTAGCTGACACTATGAGCCGAGAACATTGAACCTTTTCACAAAATTCTAATTTTAAGCTGCATTAATGCAATTCCTTTCAAGTTTCATTACGGAAATAAATGGACTTTTGCACGATATTCTAATTTTTCGAGTTTCACCTATAGAGATAAATACGATGTCAGAAGGCAGGGTCATAGGGAAGACCCCAGCCCGAGCTCTAGCCCCTCTTCTCATGGGGTCGGTAGCAGCAGCACGGACTGCCTCTATGGTACATAGGATTAAAATCAGCCTGAGTCTGTGCGGTGACTACAACCATCATCATCCCGTGCCCCTGGGGTAGCGCTGATTGTCACCTCATGTCCCGGGAGGATGCTGCTTTATGTGGACTCACCTGCTGAGCTGGATGCAGCGCGCAGTCACCTGCCTCCTCCCTGGAGTCTGCGATCAGCACTGCAGCCCAGGCTTATTATACAGGGAGGGGGGGGAGATGAGTGACAGGAGGGAGGGGCCGGTGTCAATCATTCCAGGGGCCCATCCTACAGCTGCCAAAAAGAAATATTACTTGTTCCTTTTTCGGGCTCATGCACATGAATATTTGCAGTTGAGCACAGAATACAGCGTGCAGCACAGAACGGTATTGTTCTCTATATCAGATTGTTTCTCATTAAGCAGCTCATTGTGGTTGATAACCTGATCTGTTAAGGTCCCTACACGACGACATTTGTCGCGCGACAGATAGGGCGCAACATTTGTCGCGCAACATTTTGTCGCACCAATGTCGCGCGGCAATTTTTATAATGGCAGTCTATGGTGTCGCGCTGCGACATGCAACCTGCTGCGACTGCGACGCAATCTCGAATGGATTTTCTGCGACTGTTGCGTCGCAGTCGCAGCAGGTCGCATGTTGCAGCGCGACACCATAGGCTGCCATTATAAAAATTGCCGCGCGACATTAGTGCAACAAAATGTCGTCGTGTAGACGTAGCCTTACACAGGGGGCGACAGAGCAGGAGATTGTTGGGAAGGAAGCGTTCCCTCCCGACACTTGCCTGCTCTTTAACGCTGTACTTCCATGCAGTGATCTCCGTTGTATGGGGAGCAGCGATCACTACTGTCATTGTTCTTCCCCATACTGACTAGTTGTTTGCCGGCAGCAGATCGTGATCACACAGAACAATCTACTTCCAGCAAATGATCATTTTTATGTGCGCACAAACGATCGAATTACGGTACACGATGAACGAGCGTTTCATTCGTTCATCAGCCCACACGGCATCCACCGCAGCCAGTACGCCCAAGCGAGCAGCACGGTAACCTACGACAATATGTCTATCTTTATTTAGTTTTTTATCATGTTTCCATTTCTGAAAGCCATATATATATATATATTTTTTTTTACCGATGATCTTGTGTAGGGGCTCCTTTGTTGACATATTTATTGTTGCATTTTTTGGGTGCATATAACTTTTTTGATCATTCAATATTACACTTTTTGGGGGCAAGGGGACAAAAAAATGGCAGTTTTTTTTCATGGCATTCACCTGAGGGGATAGGTCATGTCATTTTTATAGAGCAGGTCGTTACAGACACAGCGATGCCTGATATGTCTATTTTAAAAAAATGTATGTTTCTATTAAAGGGTTTGTCTCATCTCAGACAATGGGGGCATATTGCTAGGCCCAAGTATTTATAATGACCCTCTGTACTTCCAGAAAATATAATGTCCCATTTTAGTGCCTGTATGATATTGCCCCCTGTACTGCCCTGGCTCGTATTATAATGCCCTCTGTAGTGCTCCGTCTATATTATAATGCCCCCTGCAGTGCCTATTGTATTATAATACCCCACTCTAGTGCTCTGGCCTGTATTATAATGTTCCCCAGTGGTGCTCCTGTATTATAATGCCCCCCCCCCCCCATAGTGCTCCAGACTGTATCCGCTCTGTATGGCCCCCTGTATTATAATATACTCCTGTAGTGCTCTGGCCTGTATTACAATGCCCCGCGTAGTGCCCTCTGTATTATATTGTCCCCTTCATTATATTTCCCCCCAGTATTTCATCCTGTAGTGGTGTAGGGCCCCCTCAGTAGTGCTGCCTGTATTATATTGCTCCCTGTAGTGACTATTTTAGTGCTGTACTGCTCCCTCAGTGCCCCCTATACATTATTGCCCTTCATAGTGCCCCTGTATTATAATGCCCCCTATTGTGCTGCCTCTCATCACCACCATCTGCAGGCAGCATAGTTTTATTATAATGCCCCATGTAGTCCTGTAGTGCCCCCTGTATGATAATGCCCCATGTAGTCCTGTAGTACCCCCCTGTATGATAATGCCCCATGTAGTCCTGTAGTGCCCTCCTGTATGATAATGCCCCATGTAGTCCTGTAGTGGCCCCTGTATTATAATGCCCCATGTAGTCCTGTAGTACCCCCCTGTATGATAATGCCCCATGTAGTCCTGTAGTACCCCCTGTATGATAATGCCCCATGTAGTCCTGCAGTGCCCCCTGTATTATAATGTCCCATGTAGTCCTGTAGTGCCCCCTGTATGATAATGCCCCATGTAGTCCTGTAGTGCCCCATGTATTATAATGCCCCATGTAGTCCTGTAGTGCCCCCTGTATGATAATGCCCCATGTAGTCCTGTAGTGCCCTCCTGTATGATAATGCCCCATGTAGTCCTGTAGTGCCCCCTGTATGATAATGCCCCATGTAGTCCTGTAGTACCCCCCTGTATGATAATGCCCCATGTAGTCCTGTAGTGCCCTCCTGTATGATAATGCCCCATGTAGTCCTGTAGTACCCCCCTGTATGATAATGCTCCATGTAGTCCTGTAGTGCCCCCCTGTATGATAATGCCCCATGTAGTCCTGTAGTACCCTCCTGTATGATAATGCCCCATGTAGTCCTGTAGTACCCCCCTGTATGATAATGCCCCATGTAGTCCTGTAGTACCCCCCTGTATGATAATGCCCCATGTAGTCCTGTAGTGCCCCCTGTATGATAATGCCCCATGTAGTCCTGTAGTACCCCCCTGTATGATAATGCCCCATGTAGTCCTGTAGTACCCCCCTGTATGATAATGCCCCATGTAGTCCTGTAGTACCCCCCTGTATGATAATGCCCCATGTAGTCCTGTAGTACCCCCTGTATGATAATGCCCCATGTAGTCCTGTAGTACCCCCCTGTATGATAATGCCCCATGTAGTCCTGTAGTGGCCCCTGTATGATAATGCCCCATGTAGTCCTGTAGTACCCCCCTGCATGATAATGCCCCATGTAGTCCTGTAGTACCCCCCTGTATGATAATGCCCCATGTAGTCCTGTAGTGGCCCCTGTACTATAATGCCCCATGTAGTCCTGTAGTACCCCCCTGTATGATAATGCCCCATGTAGTCCTGTAGTACCCCCTGTATGATAATGCCCCATGTAGTCCTGTAGTGCCCCATGTATTATAATGCCCCATGTAGTCCTGTAGTGCCCCCTGTATGATAATGCCCCATGTAGTCCTGTAGTGCCCTCCTGTATGATAATGCCCCATGTAGTCCTGTAGTGCCCCCTGTATGATAATGCCCCATGTAGTCCTGTAGTACCCCCCTGTATGATAATGCCCCATGTAGTGCCCCCTGTATTATAATGCCTCATGTAGTGCCCCCTGTATGATAATGCCCCATGTAGTCCTGTAGTGGCCCCTGTATGATAATGCCCCATGTAGTCCTGTAGTGCCCCCTGTATGATAATGCCCCATGTAGTCCTGTAGTGCCCTCCTGTATGATAATGCCCCATGTAGTCCTGTAGTACCCCCCTGTATGATAATGCTCCATGTAGTCCTGTAGTGCCCCCCTGTATGATAATGCCCCATGTAGTCCTGTAGTACCCTCCTGTATGATAATGCCCCATGTAGTCCTGTAGTACCCCCCTGTATGATAATGCCCCATGTAGTCCTGTAGTACCCCCCTGTATGATAATGCCCCATGTAGTCCTGTAGTGCCCCCTGTATGATAATGCCCCATGTAGTCCTGTAGTACCCCCCTGTATGATAATGCCCCATGTAGTCCTGTAGTACCCCCCTGTATGATAATGCCCCATGTAGTCCTGTAGTACCCCCCTGTATGATAATGCCCCATGTAGTCCTGTAGTACCCCCTGTATGATAATGCCCCATGTAGTCCTGTAGTACCCCCCTGTATGATAATGCCCCATGTAGTCCTGTAGTGGCCCCTGTATGATAATGCCCCATGTAGTCCTGTAGTACCCCCCTGCATGATAATGCCCCATGTAGTCCTGTAGTACCCCCCTGTATGATAATGCCCCATGTAGTCCTGTAGTACTCCCTGTATGATAATGCCCCATGTAGTCCTGTAGTACCCCCCTGTATGATAATACCCCATGTAGTCCTGTAGTACCCCCTGTATGATAATGCCCCATGTAGTCCTGTAGTGGCCCCTGTATGATAATGCCCCATGTAGTCCTGTAGTACCCCCCTGCATGATAATGCCCCATGTAGTCCTGTAGTACCCCCTGTATGATAATGCCCCATGTAGTCCTGTAGTACTCCCTGTATGATAATGCCCCATGTAGTCCTGTAGTACCCCCCTGTATGATAATACCCCATGTAGTCCTGTAGTACCCCCTGTATGATAATGCCCCATGTAGTCCTGTAGTACCCCCCTGTATGATAATGCCCCATGTAGTCCTGTAGTACCCCCCTGTATGATAATGCCCCATGTAGTCCTGTAGTACCCCCCTGTATGATAATGCCCCATGTAGTCCTGTAGTACCCCCTGTATGATAATGCCCCATGTAGTCCTGTAGTACCCCCCTGTATGATAATGCCCCATGTAGTCCTGTAGTACCCCCTGTATGATAATGCCCCATGTAGTACTGTAGTACCCACCTGTATGATAATGCCCCATGTAGTCCTGTAGTGGCCCCTGTATGATAATGCCCCATGTAGTCCTGTAGTGCCCCCCTGTATGATAATGCCCCATGTAGTCCTGTAGTACCCCCCTGTATGATAATGCCCCATGTAGTCCTGTAGTACCCCCCTGTATGATAATGCCCCATGTAGTCCTGTAGTACCCCCCTGTATGATAATGCCCCATGTAGTCCTGTAGTACCCCCCTGTATGATAATGCCCCATTTAGTCCTGTAGTGGCCCCTGTATGATAATGCCCCATGTAGTCCTGTAGTGGCCCCTGTATGATAATGCCCCATGTAGTCCTGTAGTGGCCCCTGTATTATAATGCCCCATTTAGTCCTGTAGTGGCCCCTGTATGATAATGCCCCATGTAGTCCTGTAGTGCCCCCTGTATTATAATGCCCCATGTAGTCCTGTAGTAGCCCCTGTATGATAATGCTCCATGTAGTCCTGTAGTGGCCCCTCTATGATAATGCCCCATGTAGTCCTGTAGTGGCCCCTGTATGATAATGCCCCATGTAGTCCTGTAGTACCCCCCTGTATGATAATGCCCCATGTAGTGCCCCCTATAGTGCTGCCTGTATTATATTGGGGATAGGGAATAACTATTAGATTGGAGAGGGCCCTACTGCTGGAACCCCCACTGATCACAAGAACAGGGGACCCTACAGCAGGACCCCAACTAATCTTAATAGTTATTCCCTATCCTGTGGCTAGAGGATAACTTAATATAATTGGAATACCCCTTTAAAGCCAGCCTAAAGAATAACAATGCATACAACTTGTAATACTAGATGTAATACCCCCAACATCTATCCCCCAAGGGCCTTACACCAGTTGGACGGGTTCAGCCAGCTAATCTTGGCCACAGGGGTGCACCTAGCCTTTCTACTGCCTGAGGTGAAAACTGAAATGGTGCCCCCTGGTGTCAAATCCTCAATCCAACCCCTACCGCCCAACACTACTGTTAGAGACATATCTCTTACATCCAGTGATATGATCTCTGATTATACTTATTCTCTGTCCTCATTTTCTCCATTCTGCCCAAACCACCATGTCTCGTCTCTGCAGAGTTTACTACACAAACATTTCCGTTTCCATCATCCCCCCTCCCCCTGGTGTCCCATACTGTGCCCTCCAATGCTCACAAACACTATACTGCAAAAATAATAGTGCCATAAAGATAGTTCCATCCATCCGTCCTGCATAGTAATAGTGCTGCCCTTAGTAATAATAGCGCCTCCTACAACACCCCAATAACGATATACACCTATAGAGCCCAGAGTAGTAATAAGGCCCCCTACAGTGTCCACAGTAATTATAAAGTCCTCTATTGAGGCCTCAAGTATTTGTAAAGACTAGTGTTGAGCGCGAATATTAATCGCGAATATCGCAACTTCGATAATTCGCGAATATTGCGAATATAGTGCTATATATTCCTTATATCGAATATTCGTAATTTTCTCCATCTGAACACATGATTCCTTCCTGCTTAAAATGCTTGTGGGCCAATGACTCATTGGACCACAAGCAAGAAGCAGGGAGGAATCAGGAGTTTAGATGGTAAAAAATGACGAATATTCTAAAAAACTAATATATAGCACTATATCACATATATTCGTTTTATAGAATATTCTTTTTTTCCCCCCAATTAGTACAGTTATTGCCCTTCGGCATACTCCTCCCCGACAAGCGTCCCTGTCACCATGGGAACGCCTGGTGGTTAGAATATACCATCGGATCTGAGTTTTCACGATCTAACTCAGATCCGATGGTATATTCTAACCACCAGGCGTTCCCATGGTGATGGGGACGCTTGAAGATAGAATATACCGCCAGGGCGCTGTCATCCGCGCAATTAACCCCTCAGGTGCGGGTTAATTGCGCGGATCACAGCGCCCTGAGCGCCCTCCCCCCCACCTCCCAAATATTAAAATAATTGGTGGCCAGTGCGCCCCCCCTCCCCGGTATTAAAATAATTGGTGGCCAGTGCGCCCTAACCCCCCCTCCCCAGTATTAAAATCATTGGTGGCAGTGGCCACAGGGTCCCCCTCCCCCACCCCCCCGTCATTGGTGGCAGCAGGCAGTTTCACTCAGCAGCATTTACTTACCTGCGGGGCTCTCCTCCTTCTGAGAACTCACAGGTCTATGCGCCGCATATGCCTTCAGCAATGCGCCGCATAGACTTGTGAGTTCTCAGAAGGAGGAGAGCCCCGCAGGTAAGTAAATGCTTCTGAGTGATTAACTAACCATGGCAGCCAGGACTTCAGTAGCGTCCTGGCTGCCATGGTAACCGATCGAAGCCCGACCATTATGCTGGGACTCGATCGGAACTGCCTGCTGCCACCAATGACGCGGGGGAAAGGGGACCCTGTGGTCACTGCCAGGGGGGGAGGGGGACCCTGTAGCCACTGCCAGGGGGGGAGGGGGACCCTGTGGCCACTGCCACCAATGATTTTAATACTGGGGGAGGGGGGGTTAGGGCGCACTGGCCACCAATTATTTTAATACTGGGGAGGGGGGGTTAGGGCGCACTGGCCACCAATTATTTTAATACTGGGGGGGAGGGCGCACAGGGCGCTGTGATCCGCGCAATTAACCCGCACCTGATTCTGATTCAGAAAGAGACAAAAAAAATTAGACAAAAAAAAAAAAGATTATGCAACTACATTAGTGAAATTGCAGTCTATATGTGTATTTTACGAATATTCGCTATATTGCTAAAACTTCGTTTTTTAGAATATTCGTCAAAACAAGAATATATGGCGAATATTCGTAAAATACACAAAATCGCAATACGCGATTAATTAAATCACATATTATTCGCGATAAATAACATAATGCCGAATATTAGATTTTGACGAATATAAGACGAATATTCAATCGAATCTTCGCGAAATATTGCGAAATCGAATATGGCACCTCCCGCTCATCACTAGTAAAGACCCCATGCAATGCCCCCTGTTGATATAATGACCCCCTGTAGTGCCAGAATATATACTGCGTGTATTGTATTGCCCCCTGTAGTACCTCCTGTAATAGATATGCCCCCGTAGTGCCCCCTGTATTATAATGCCACCCTTGTACTGCTGCGGCCTGTATTATTATCTCCCCTGTAGTGCTTGTGAGGGTTGAGACTCCATGTTGTGCCTTGTACAGCCATTTTATGTTATAAGCCTTAGAATGTAGAATCTGAGAATTTCTCTGCGTGAGACTACCGTGACTTCAAGGTCGCTCCTAGCTAGTGGCCCATCCAGTTTTGTACCTGAAAGGAATTTGTACAATTATTAAAAGGACAAGTCTGTGACGAACACCCACATTTAAGATTAAGGGGACGCTTCAGGGGTATAGCCAAGAAATGCTTATTTCAGATTGTCAGTTATGATGTAAATGCTTAATTATGTCTCCCACTTTGGAAATAATCCAGAAATGTGCCATATAATCTCTGCTCTCTGTCAATAAAGTTTAGAGAAACTAGGTAGATGGCATTGAGCGTGCGTATCGGTTATTCTCTCTGAGCACTCATATAATTAACTAATTAGGAGTCCACCGCTCATCCGGCATTGGGGTCTTTGCCCCAACAGAAACTTGGCGCCCGACACGTGGGGCACGACTAAGTCCTTCCGGCTGAGACCACCTGTAGTGCCTCCTGTAATAGAAATGCCCCCGTAGTGCCCCCTATATTATAATGCCACCCCTGTACTGTTCTGGCCTGTATTATAATCTCCCCTGTAGTGCCTACTGTAGTATAATATTCCACTCTAGTGCTCTGGCCTGTATTATAATGCCCCCCAGTGGTGCTACAGCATTATAATGCCCCCCCCCCCCCCCCCATAGTGCTCCAGCCTGTATCCCCTCCGTAGGGCCCCCTGTATTATAATACACCCTGTTGTGCTCTGGCCTGTATTACAATGCCCCTCAATAGTGCCCTCTGTAGTGCTGTAATAACTCCCCAATAATAGTCCTTGTATCAAAACATGTAGTGTAGTGTCCCCTGTATTATATTGCTCCCTGTAGTGCCCCATGTAGTGGTGTAGTGCTTCCTCATATTGCCCCCTTATATTGTATTGTCCCTCATTAGGCCCCCATATTATAGTGCCCGCTATTGTGCTGCCTCTCACCACCATGTAATCTGCAGGCAGCCAAGTTATATTATAATGCCCCATGTAATCCTGTAGTGCCCCCTGTATTATAATGCCCCATGTAGTCCTGTAGTGCCCCCTGTATTATAATGCCCCATGTAGTGCTGTAGTTGCCCCTGTATTATAATGCCTCATGTAGTCCTGTAGTGGCCCCTGTATTATAATGCTCCATGTAGTCCTGTAGTGCCCCCTGTATTATAATGCCCCATGTAGTCCTGTAGTGCCCCCTGTATTATAATGCCTCATGTAGTCCTGTAGTGGCCCCTGCATTATAATGCCTCATGTAGTCCTGTAGTGGTCCCTGTATTATAATGCCCCATGTAGTCCTGTAGTGGCCCCTGTATTATAATGCCTCATGTAGTCCCTGTAGTGGCCCCTGTATTAAAATGCCCCATGTAGTCCTGTAGTGGCCCCTGTATTATAATGCCTCATGTAGTCCTGTAGTGGCCCCTGTATAATAATACCTCATGTAGTGCTGTAGTGGCCCCTGCATTATAATGCCCCATGTAGTCCCTGTAGTGGCCCCTGTATTAAAATGCCCCATGTAGTCCTGTAGTGGCCCCTGTATTATAATGCCCCATGTAGTCCTGTAGTGGACCCTGTATTATAATGCCTCATGTAGTCCTGTAGTGGCCCCTGTATTAAAATGCCCCATGTAGTCCTGTAGTGGCCCCTGTATTATAATGCCCCATGTAGTCCTGTAGTGCCCCCTGTATTATAATGCCCCATGTAGTCCTGTAGTGGCCCCTGTATTATAATGCCCCATGTAGTCCTGTAGTGGGCCATGTATTCTAATGCCTCATGTAATCCTGTAGTGGCCCCTGTATTATAATGCCCCATGTAGTCCTATAGTGGCCCCTGTATTATAATGCCTCATGTAGTCCTGTAGTGGCCCCTGCATTATAATGCCCCATGTAGTCCTGTAGTGGCCCCTGTATTATAATGCCCCATGTAGTCCTGTAGTGGCCCCTGTATTATAATGCCCCATGTAGTCCTGTAGTGGGCCATGTATTCTAATGCCTCATGTAATCCTGTAGTGGCCCCTGTATTATAATGCCCCATGTAGTCCTATAGTGGCCCCTGTATTATAATGCCTCATGTAGTCCTGTAGTGCCCCCTGTATTATAATACCCCATGTAGTCCTGTAGTGGCCCCTGTATTATAATGCCCCATGTAGTCCTGTAGTGGTCCCTGTATTATAATGCCCCATGTAGTCCTGTAGTGGCCCCTGTATTATAATGCTCCATGAAGTCCTGTAGCGGCCCCTGTATTATAATGCCTCATGTAGTCCTGTAGTGGCCCCTGTATAATAATACCTCATGTAGTGCTGTAGTGGCCCCTGCATTATAATGCCCCATGTAGTCCCTGTAGTTGCCCCTGTATTAAAATGCCCCATGTAGTCCTGTAGTGGCCCCTGTATTATAATGCCCCATGTAGTCCTGTAGTGGACCCTGTATTATAATGCCTCATGTAGTCCTGTAGTGGCCCCTGTATTAAAATGCCCCATGTAGTCCTGTAGTGGCCCCTGTATTATAATGCCCCATGTAGTCCTGTAGTGCCCCCTGTATTATAATGCCCCATATAGTCCTGTAGTGGCCCCTGTATTATAATGCCCCATGTAGTCCTGTAGTGGCCCCTGTATTATAATGCCTCATGTAATCCTGTAGTGGTCCCTGTATTATAATGCCCCATGTAATCCTGTAGTGGCCCCTGTATTATAATGCCTCATGTAGTCCTGTAGTGGCCCCTGTATTATAATGCCCCATGTAGTCCTGTAGTAGCCCCTGCATTATAATGCCTCATGAAGTCCTGTAGTGGCCCCTGCATTATAATGCCTCATGTAGTCCTGTAGTGGTCCCTGTATTATAATGCCTCATGTAGTCCTGTAGTGGCCCCTGCATTATAATGCCCCATGTAGTCCTGTAGTGGCCTCTGTATTATAATGCCTCATGTAGTCCTGTAGTGGCCCCTGCATTATAATGCCCCATGTAGTCCTGTAGTGGCCTCTGTATTATAATGCCTCATGTAGTCCTGTAGTGGCCCCTGCATTATAATGCCTCATGTTGTCCTGTAGTGGTCCCTGTATTATAATGCCCCATGTAGTCCTGTAGTGGCCACTGTATTATAATGGTCCATGAAGTCCTGTAACGGCCCCTGTATTATAATGCCTCATGTAGTCCTGTAGTGGCCCCTGTATAATAATACCTCATGTAGTGCTGTAGTGGCCCCTGCATTATAATGCCCCATGTAGTCCCTGTAGTGGCCCCTGTATTAAAATGCCCCATGTAGTCCTGAAGTGGCCCCTGTATTATAATGCCCCATGTAGTCCTGTAGTGGACCCTGTATTATAATGCCTCATGTAGTCCTGTAGTGGCCCCTGTATTAAAATGCCCCATGTAGTCCTGTAGTGGCCCCTGTATTATAATGCCCCATGTAGTCCTGTAGTGCCCCCTGTATTATAATGCCCCATATAGTCCTCTAGTGGCCCCTGTATTATAATGCCCCATGTAGTCCTGTAGTGGCCTCTGTATTATAATGCCTCATGTAATCCTGTAGTGGCCCCTGTATTATAATGCCCCATGTAGTCCTATAGTGGCCCCTGTATTATAATGCCTCATGTAGTCCTGTAGTGGCCCCTGTATTATAATGCCCCTTGTAGTCCTGTAGTGGCCCCTGTATTATAATCCCCCATGTAGTCCTGTAGTGGCCCCTGTATTATAATGCCTCATGTAGTCCTGTAGTGCCCCCTGTATTATAATGCCCCATGTAGTCCTGTAGTGGCCCCTGTATTATAATGCCCCATGTAGTCCTGTAGTGGCCCCTGTATTATAATGCCTCATGTAGTCCTGTAGTGGCCCCTGTATTATAATGCCCCATGTAATCCTGTAGTGGCCCCTGTATTATAATGCCCCTTGTAGTCCTGTAGTGGCCCCTGTATTATAATGCCCCATGTAGTCCTGTAGTGGCCCCTGTATTATAATGCCCCATGTAGTCCTGTAGTGGTTCCTGTATCATAATGCCTCATGTAGTCCTGTAGTGGCCCCTGTATTATAATGCCTCATGTAGTCCTGTAGTGGCCCCTGTATTATAATGCCTCATGTAGTCCTGTAGTGGCCCCTGTATAATAATACCTCATGTAGTGCTGTAGTGACCCCTGTATTATAATGCCCCATGTAGTCCCTGTAGTGGCCCATTGTATTATAATGCCCCATGTAGTCCTGTAGTGGCCCCTGTATTATAATGCCCCATGTAGTCCTGTAGTGGCCCCTGTATTATAATGCCTCATGTAGTCCTGTAGTGGCCCCTGTATAATAATACCTCATGTAGAGCTGTAGTGGCCCCTGCATTATAATGCCCCATGTAGTCCCTGTAGTGGCCCCTGTATTAAAATGCCCCATGTAGTCCTGTAGTGGCCCCTGTATTATAATGCCTCATGTAGTCCTGTAGTGGCCCCTGCATTATAATGCCCCATGTAGTCCTGTAGTGGCCCCTGTATTATAATGCCCCATGTAGTCCTGTAGTGGCCCCTGCATTATAATGCCCCATGTAGTCCTGTAGTGGCCTCTGTATTATAATGCCTCATGTAGTCCTGTAGTGGCCCCTGCATTATAATGCCTCATGTAGTCCTGTAGTGGTCCCTGTATTATAATGCCCCATGTAGTCCTGTAGTGGCCCCTGTATTATAATGCTCCATGAAGTCCTGTAGCGGCCCCTGTATTATAATGCCCCATGTAGTCCTGTAGTGGCCCCTCTATAATAATACCTCATGTAGTGCTGTAGTGGCCCCTGCATTATAATGCCCCATGTAGTCCCTGTAGTTGCCCCTGTATTAAAATGCCCCATGTAGTCCTGTAGTGGCCCCTGTATTATAATGCCCCATGTAGTCCTGTAGTGGACCCTGTATTATAATGCCTCATGTAGTCCTGTAGTGGCCCCTGTATTAAAATGCCCCATGTAGTCCTGTAGTGGCCCCTGTATTATAATGCCCCATGTAGTTCTGTAGTGCCCCCTGTATTATAATGCCCCATATAGTCCTGTAGTGGCCCCTGTATTATAATGCCCCATGTAGTCCTGTAGTGGCCCCTGTATTATAATGCCTCATGTAATCCTGTAGTGGTCCCTGTATTATAATGCCCCATGTAATCCTGTAGTGGCCCCTGTATTATAATGCCTCATGTAGTCCTGTAGTGGCCCCTGTATTATAATGCCTCATGTAGTCCTGTAGTGGCCCCTGTATTATAATGCCCCATATAGTCCTGTAGTGGCCCCTGTATTATAATGCCCCATGTAATCCTGTAGTGCCCCCTGTATCATAATGCCTCATGTAGTCCTGGAGTGGCCCCTGTATTATAATGCCCCATGTAGTCCTGTTGTGGCCCCTGTATTATAATGCCTCATGTAGTCCTGTAGTGGCCCCTGTATTATAATGCCCCATTTAGTCCTGTAGTGGCCCCTGTATTATAATGCCCCATGTAGTCCTGTAGTGGCCCCTGTATTATAATGCCCCATGTAGTCCTGTAGTGGCCCCTGTATTATAATGCCCCATGTAATCCTGTAGTGCCCCCTGTATTATAATGCCCCATGTAGTCCTGTAGTGGCCCCTGTATTTTAATGCCCCATGTAGTCCTGTAGTGGCCCCTGTATTATAATGCCTCATGTAGTCCTGTAGTGGCCCCTGTATTATAATGCCCCATGTAATCCTGTAGTGCCCCCTGTATTATAATGCTCCATGTAGTCCTGTAGTGCCCCCTGTATTATAATGCCCCATGTAGTCCTGTAGTGCCCCTGTATTATAATGCCCCATGTAGTCCTGTAGTGGCCCCTGTATTATAATGCCTCATGTAGTCCTGTAGTGGCCCCTGTATTATAATGCCCCATGTAATCCTGTAGTGCCCCCTGTATTATAATGCCCCATGTAATCCTGTAGTGCCCCCTGTATTATAATGCCCCATGTAGTCCTGTAGTGGCCCCTGTATTATAATGCCCCATGTAATCCTGTAGTGCCCCCTGTATTATAATGCCCCATGTAATCCTGTAGTGCCCCCTGTATTATAATGCCTCATGTAGTCCTGTAGTGGCCTCTGTATTATAATGCCTCATGTAGTCCTGTAGTGGCCCCTGTATTATAATGCCTCATGTAGTCCTGTAGTGGCCTCTGTATTATAATGCCTCATGTAGTCCTGTAGTGGCCCCTGTATTATAATGCCCCATGTAATCCTGTAGTGCCCCCTGTATTATAATGCTCCATGTAGTCCTGTAGTGCCCCCTGTATTATAATGCCCCATGTAGTCCTGTAGTGCCCCTGTATTATAATGCCCCATGTAGTCCTGTATTAGCCTACCTGCAGAAGTGGTAGCTGCAAATACAGTGAAGGAGTTTAAGCATGCATGGGATAGGCATAAGGCCATCCTTCATATAAGATAGGGCCATAGTATTCAGTAAATTGGGCAGACTAGATGGGCCAAATGGTTCTTATCTGCCAACATATTCTACACTGCTCAAAAAAATAAAGGGAACACTTAAACAACACAATGTAACTCCAAGTCAATCACACTTCTGTGAAATCAAACTGTCCACTTAGGAAGCAACACTGAGTGACAATCCATTTCACATGCTGCTGTGCAAATGGGATAGACAACAGGTGGAAATTATAGGCAATTAGCAAGACACCCCCAATAAAGGAGTGGTTCTGCAGATGGTGACCACAGACCACTTCTCAGTTCCTATACTTCCTGGCTGATGTTTTGGTCACATTTGAATGCTGGCAGTGCTTTCACTCTAGTGGTAGCATGAGACGGAGTCTACAACCCACACAAGTGTCTCAGGTAGTGCAGCTTATCCAGGATGGCACATCAATGCGAGCTGTGGCAAGAAGGTTTGCTGTGTCTGTCAGCGTAGTGTCCAGAGCATGGAGGCGCTACCAGGAGACAGGCCAGTACATCAGGAGACGTGGAGGAGGCCGTAGGAGGGCAACAACCCAGCAGCAGGACCGATACCTCCGCCTTTGTGCAAGGGGGAACAGGAGGAGCACTGCCAGAGCCCTGCAAAATGACCTCCAGCAGGCCACAAATGTGCATGTGTTTGCTCAAACGGTCAGAAACAGACTCCATGAGGGTGATATGAGGGCCCGACGTCCACAGGTGGGGGTTGTGCTTACAGCCCAACACCGTGCAGGACGTTTGGCATTTGCCAGAGAACACCAAGATTGGCAAATTCGCCACTGGCGCCCTGTGCTCTTCACAGATGAAAGCAGGTTCACACTGAGCACATGTGACAGACGTGACAGAGTCTGGAGACGCCGTGGAGAACGTTCTGCTGCCTGCAACATCCTTTAGCATGACCGGTTTGACATTGGGTCAGTAATGGTGTGGGGTGGCATTTCTTTGGAGGGCCGCACAGCCCTCCATGTGCTCGCCAGAGGTAGCCTGACTGCCATTAGGTACCGAGATGAGATCCTCAGACCCCTTGTGAGACCATATGCTGGTGCGGTTGGCCCTGGGTTCCTCCTAATGCAAGACAATGCTAGACCTCATGTGGCTGGAGTGTGTCAGCAGTTCCTGCAAGACGAAGGCATTGATGCTATGGACTGGCCCGCCCATTCCCCAGACCTGAATCCAATTGAGCACATCTGGGACATCATGTCTCGCTCTGTCCACCAACGTCACGTTGCACCACAGACTGTCCAGGAGTTGGCAGATGCTTTAGTCCAGGTCTGGGAGGAGATCCCTCAGGAGACCGTCCGCCACCTCATCAGGAGCATGCACAGGCGTTGTAGGGACGTCATACAGGCACGTGGAGGCCACACACTACTGAGCCTCATTTTGACTTGTTTTAAGGACATTACATCAAAGTTGGATCAGCCTGTAGTGTGTTTTTCCACTTTAATTTTGAGTGTGACTCCGAATCCAGACCTCCATGGGTTGAAAAATTTGATTTCCATTTTTTTATTTTTGTGTGATTTTGTTGTCAGCACATTCAACTATGTAAAGAACAAAGTATTTCAGAAGAATATTTAATTAATTCAGATCTAGGATGTGTTATTTTTGTGTTCCCTTTATTTTTTTGAGCAGTGTATGTTTCTATGTTTCTAGTCCTGTAGTGGCCCCTGTATTATAATGCCTCATGTAGTCCTGTAGTGGCCCCTGTATTATAATGCCTCATGTAGTCCTGTAGTGGCCCCTGTATTATAATGCCCCATGTAGTGCTGTAATGGCCCCTGTATTATAATGCCCCATGTAGTTTCTTGTCCCGTTCCTCCTCTAGGATAAGGTGAAGGGCCGACGTATAACGGAGGGGGCCTGAGGCTAGGTGGCACCCTGTGCGAAAAATAAAAAATCATGTAACAAAGTCTCTCTTTTTTTAACCCCTCCGATGACATGTGTCGCTTTATGCTTTTACTTATCCAAGTGATTCTGTTATTGTTTTTTTCATATCCTTTATTTATTAAAAAAATACAAAATCTACCAAAAATTTGGAAAAATTTGCTATTTATTAAATTAGAATTTCTCAGCTTTCAAGATTTAAGATTGTGTGACCTCACAAAATAGCTTTTCGTTCAGATTCACCATGTGTCTTTTTGTTGGCATCGTTCTGTAAATGTCACTTTATTTTTTTAGGATGTTTGAAGGCCAAGAACTAGAGATGAAAAATTCTATTTAGCTGCTTTGCCGAATCTTACAAAAAAATGGTGCGATTGTGCCGTCCCCTGTCATTGTGCCCATCAGATGCCAGCAATATTACAGTGTAAAGTTAAAATTAATAAAATCATACTTACCTCATACATTTGATCGCGAAGAGTCGGCCGCCGCCATCTTGATTGAAGATCTTGTGCGGCCCCTGGTGACATCATATGTCACCATGCACGGGTTTTCGTGTGAGATCTTCAATCAAGATGGCGGCGGCTGGCTCTTCGTATCAAAATGGATGAGGTAAGTATGATTTTAACTTTTTTTTTTTTAGCGCCATTCAGGGAAAATCGATTTGCTACCATGAAGCACGAGGAAATTCAGCTCTGCGGCGAATCGAATTCCACTTTAATTCAGCATCGGTGCTCGTACTTTCACACTATAGGAAAAAGTGCCAGCCTATGTGCACTCCTATGGTCCCGGGCACCAGAGAGGCCGGCACTTTTACTTGTAGTGTGCAAGCACGGCCTCCGCTGATGGATCGCAGGGTGGTCGTAACCATGGAAGCGTGCAGTGTATAATGTGATGGAAAAATGAATCCAGCCAGCAAAGGAAGCAATATGGACAATCACAATACATTAGTAAGAGCCTTGTATTACCTTTCCCTACATGATAAATGCCATTTGCTGAAGTGACACGACCCCTTTAACTCCTTAACCTCTTCCGGACACATGACGTACCGGTACGGCATGTTGTCCTGGTACTTAAGGACACAGGGCATACCTGTACGCCCTGTGTATTTCCCATCACCGCCGCGCGGCGGGCGGTAATCGGAACAAGGTGCCTGCTCAAATCATTGAGCAGGCACCTTGGCTAAATGTGCGAGGGACCTTGGGGCTGTAGGGGGGACCTGATGGCATGGAAGGCAGCGTGATGCCTTCCGGTGACGAGCCTGTGAGATCCAGCCCCCTGGATCTCACAGGCCGGAAGCTGTATGAGTAATACACACAGTATTACTCATACAGCCAATGCATTCCAATACAGAAGTATTGGAATGCATTGTAAAGGATTAGACCACCAAAACTTTAAGTCCCAAAGTGGGACAAAAAGTAAAGTGAAAAAAAAGTTGAAAAAATAAAGTTTCCCCCCCAAAAAGTGTAAAGTTTCAAGTAAAAATAAACAAAAACATCATTTTAAAAAATCAAGTTAAAAAAAATTGGTAAAAAATAGGGGGGGGGGGGAGTAGACATATTAGGTATCGCCGCGTCCATATCGACCGGCTCTATAAAAATATCACATGACCTAACCCAAAATAGTACCAATCTAACCGTCACCTCGTCCCGCAAAAAATTAGACCCTACCTGAGACAATCGCCCAAAAAATAAAAAAAACTATGGCTCAGAATATGGAGACACTAAAACATAATTTTTTTTTGTTTTAAAAAAGCTGTTATTGTGTAAAACTTACATAAATAAAAACAAGTGTACATTTTAGGTATCGCCGCATCCGTATCGACCGGCTCTATAAAATATCACATGACCTAACCCCTCAGATGAACACCGTAAAAAATAAAAAATAAAAACAGTGCAAAATAAACCATTTTTGTCACCTTACATCACAAAAAGTGTAAAAGCAAGCGATCAAAAAGTCATATGCACCCCAAAATAGTGCCAATCAAACCGTCATCTCATCCCGCAAAAATCATACCCTACCCAAGATAATCGCCCAAAAACTAAAAAAAACTATGGCTCTCAGACTATGGAAACACTAAAACATGATTTTTTTTGTTTCAAAAATGAAATCATTGTGTAAAACATAAATAAAAAGATTGTATACATATTAGGTATCGCCGCGTCTATAAAAATACCACATGATCTAACCTGTCAGATGAATGTTGTAAATAACTTCACAAAAAGTGTAATATAGAGCAACCAAAAATCATATGTACCCTAAACTAGTACCAACAAAACTTCCACCCTATCCCGTAGTTTATAAAATGGGGTCACTTTTTTGGAGTTTCTCCTCTAGGGGTGCATCAGGGGGGCTTCAAATGGGACATGGTGTCAAAAAAACCAGTCCA
This sequence comes from Bufo bufo, assembly GCF_905171765.1. Lineage (NCBI taxonomy): Eukaryota > Metazoa > Chordata > Amphibia > Anura > Bufonidae > Bufo > Bufo bufo. The sequence goes on along the minus strand of NC_053393.1, from coordinate 545,848,783 downwards.
GCAAAATCTGCTTTCCAAAAACCGTATGGCGCTCCTTTCCTTCTACGCCCCGCTGTGTGCCCGTACAGCTGTTTACGACCATATATGGGGTGTTTCTGTAAACTACAGAATCAGGGCCATAAATATTGAGTTTTGTTTGGCTGTTAACCCTTGCTTTGTAACCGGAAAAAAAATATAAAAATGGAAAATCTGCCAAAAAAGTGAAATTTCGAAATTGTATCTCTATTTTCCATTAATTCTTGTGGAACACCTAAAGGGTTAAAGACGTTTGTAAAATCAGTTTTGAATACCTTGAGGGGTGTAGTTTCTAGATTGGGGTCATTTTCTGGTGGTTTCTATTATGTAAGCCTCACAAAGTGACTTCAGACTTGAACTGGTCCTTAAAAAGTTGTTTTTTGAAAATTTCTGAGAAATTTCAAGATTTACTTCTAAACTTCTAAGCCTTGTAACATCCCCCAAAAATAAAATGTCATTCCCAAAATGATCCTAACATGAAGTAGACATATGGGAAATGTAAAGTAATAACTATTTTTGTAGGTATTAATATGTATTATAGAAGTAGAGAAATTGAAACTTGGAAATTTGCTAATTTTTCCCAATTTTTGGCAAATTTGGTATTTTTTTATAAATAAAAATGATTTTTTTTTTTACTTCATTTTACCAGTGTCATGAAGTACAATATGTGACGAAAAAACAATTGCAGAATGGCCTGGATAAGTTAAAGCGTTTTTAAGTTATCACCACTTAAATTGACACTGGTCAGATTTGCAAAAAATGGCCTGGTCCTTAAGGTGAAATAAGGCTGAGTCCTTAAGGACAGGTGTGTGTTATTCCCTCATTATCCCAGTTCCAATGAGCAGATAAAAGGTCCAGAGTCCATTCCAAGTGTGCAATTTGCATTTGGAATCTCTTGCTGTGAACTCTCGAGATGAGATCCAAAGAGCTGTCACTATCAGTGAAGCAAGCCATCATTAGGCTGAAACACAACAAACCCATCAGAGAGATAACAAAAACATTAGGCCTGGCCAAAACAACTGTTTGGAACATTCTTAAAAAGAAGGAACGCACCGGTGAGCTCAGCAACACCAAAAGACCTCGGAAGACCACGGAAAACAACTGTGGTGGATGACCGAAGAATTCTTTCCCTGGTGAAGAAAACACCCTTCACAACAGTTGGCCAGATCAAGAACACTCTCCAGGAGGTAGGTGTATGTGTGTCAAAGTCAACAATCAAGAGAAGACTTCACCAGAGTGAATACAGAGGGTTCACCACAAGATGTAAACCATTGGTGAGCCTCAAAAACAGGAAGGCCAGATTAGAGTTTGCCAAACAACATCTAAAAAAGCCTTCACAGTTCTGGAACAACATCCTTTGGACAGATGAGACCAAGATCAACTTGTACCATAGTGATGGGAAGAGAAGAGTATGGAGAAGGAAAGGAACTGCTCATGATCCTAAGCATACCACCTCATCAGTGAAGCATGGTGGTGGTAGTGTCATGGCGTGGGCATATATTGCTGCCAATGGAACTGGTTCTCTTGTATTTATTGATGATGTGACTGCTGACAAAAGCAGCAGGATGAATTCTGAAGTGTTTTGGGCAACATTATCTGCTCATATTCAGCCAAATGCTTCAGAACTCATTGGACGACGCTTCACAGTGGAGATGGACAATGACCCAAAGCATACTGCAAAAGCAACCAAAAGAGTTTTTTAAGGGAAAGAAGTGGAATGTTATGTAATGGCCAAGTCAATCACCGGACCTGAATCCTATTGAGCATGCATTTCACTTGCTGAAGACAAAACTGAAGGGAAAATGCCCCAAGAACAAGCAGGAACTGAAGACAGTTGCAGTAGAGGCCTGGCAGAGCATCACCAGGGATGAAACCCAGCGTCTGGTGATGTCTATGCGTTCCAGACTTCAGGCTGTAATTGACTGCAAAGGATTTGCAACCAAGTATTAAAAGTGAAAGTTTGATTTATGATTATTATTCTGTCCCATTACTTTTGGCCCCTTAACAAGTGGGAGGCACATATGCAAACTGTTGTAATTCCTACACCGTTCACCTGATTTGGATGTAAATACCCTCAAATTAAAGCTGACAGTCTGCAGGTAAAGAACATCTTGTTTGTTTCATTTCAAATCCATTGTGGTGGTGTATAGAGCCAAAAATGTTAGAATTGTGTCAGTGTCCCAATATTTATGGACCTGACTGTATCCTCTGGATAGATCATCAGAATCTGATCGGCCGGGGTCCGACACCGCTCCAGCAGCGCGTGGCCTTCTCACTGCTTACCGCAGGCCCAGTGACGTCACGTCTAGTATCACTGGCCTGGGCGCGGCTAAGCTGCATTCAAGTGAGCAGAGCTTAGCCGCGCCCAGGGCAGTTGATACTAGTAGTGACGTCACTGGGCCTGCGGTAAACAGTGAGAAGGCCGCAGCGCTGCTGGAGCGCCGTTGCCTTCTCAAACAGCTGATCGGTGGGGGTCCCGGGTGTCGGACCCCCACCGATCAGATGCTGATGATCTATCCAGAACTGCAGAACCCCTTTAATACTATTGTGAACTGCTGCCATCTAGAGACGGCTATGTTTATTGCTATGTTCACTGCCACCTTTTTGAATTAATATAAGAGATGCAGAGATTGCTGTTAACACCAGTACCATTACCGTCTAGTAATACCAACACTGTGGTTCTAGTTACGCTATTCATCACAATACTATTATCCACGTAGGAATCTATACTAGTATTATTTATTGTGGGATAGAATTTATTCTATTTATAATTGATAACTATTTAATTTTTTTATTCCTTTTTATGTAATTTGGTGTACTAATGAATTATTGAGATATTTTTAATCCTTGCAACACCAGATACTAGTGTGCCATCCATCTTTTCTATTTTTACTGTTCATACGACATTTATACCACGTCTAGTGCGGCCCTCGGGCGAAAAATGGCTGGGCACCACTGCTTTAAACCATCCATCTTAATTGGAAATTAATGATTAAAAAATAATCAGACACAGGAACTTGAAATATATAAAGAGAGAATAACCCCCAACATAGCAATATACTCCATATATCTGGAGTCCATACTCTAAATGGATTCATGGGGGCAATGAGGCAAAGGTACATAGAGAGCGATATTAAAAAGGGAGGTGTGATAACCACTGTCCATGGCATAATACATCTCTCCAAAAAAGAAGGAGATATATAGGGATAAGGTGGGGCAACCAGGCAGGATCAATGGCATAGTTACACCCACCACTTTATGGTCTCACGTTAGGGGGCACAGGTTCGTGTCCCTCAACCCGGGACCAAAATAATCCCAAAAGCTCCAAGATCCCAGAGATCCGTATTTCTGGGCACTTTATTAGAGATCATAACCAACAGCAAAGCCCCTCATAAAAGAAAGTAGCATGTACAGTTGCAAGAAAAAGTATGTGAACCTTTTGGAATGATATGGATTTCTGCACAAATTGGTCATAAAATGTGATCTGATCTTCATCTTAGTCACAACAATAGACAATCACAGTCTGCTTATACTAATAACACACAAAGAATTAAATGTTACCATGTTTTTATTGAACACACCATGTAAACATTCACAGTGCAGGTGAAAAAAGTATGTGAACCCCTAGACTAATGACATCTCCAAGAGCTAATTGGAGTGAGGTTTCAGCCAACTGGAGTCCAATCAATGAGATGAGATTGGAGGTGTTGGTCACAGCTGCCCTGCCCTATAAAAGACACACACCAGTTCTGGGTTTGCTTTTCACAAAAAGCATTGCCTGATGTGAATGATGCCTCGCACAAAAGATCTCTCAGAAGACTTACGATTAAGAATTGCTGACTTGCATAAAGCTGGAAAGGGTTATAAAAGTATCTCCGAAAGCCTTGATGTTCATCAGTCCACGGTAAGACAAATTGTCTATAAATGGAGAAAGTTCAGCACTGCTGCTACTCTCCCTAGGAGTGGCTGTCCTGTAAAGATGACTGCAAGAGCACAGCGCAGGCTGCTCAATGAGGTGAAGAAGAATCCTAGAGTGTCAGCTAAAGACTTACAAAAGTCTCTGGCATATGCTAACATCCCTGTTAGCGAATCTATAATACGTAAAACACTAAACAAGAATGGATTTCATAAGAGAATACCACAGAGGAAGCCACTGCTGTCCAAAAAAAACATTGCTGCACGTTTACAAGTTGCACAAGAGCACCTGGATGTTCCACAGCAGTACTGGCAAAATATTCTGTGGACAGATGAAACCAAAGTTGAGTTGTTTGGAAGAAACACACAACACTATGTGTGGAGAAAATGAGGCACAGCACACCAACATCAAAACCTCATCCCAACTGTGAAGTATGGTGGTGGGGGCATCATGGTTTGGGGCTGCTTTACTGCGTCAGGGACTGGACGGATTGCTATCATCAAAGGAAAAATGTATTCCCAAGTTTATCAAGATATTTTGCAGGAGAACTTAAAGCCATCTGTCCACCAGCTGAAGCTCAACAGAAGATGGGTGTTGCAACAGGACAATGACCCAAAGCATAGAAGTAAATCAACAACAGAATGGCTTAACCAGAAGAAAATCCGCCTACTGGAGTGGCCCAGTCAGAGTCCTGACCTCAACCCGATTGAGATGCTGTGGCATGACCTCAAGAAAGCGGTTCACACCAGACATCCCAAGAATATTGCTGAACTGAAAGAGTTCTGTAAAGAGAAATGGTCAAGAACTACTCCTGACCGTTGTGCACGTCTGATCTGCAACTACAGGAAACGTTTGGTTGAAGTTATTGCTGCCAAAGGAGGTTCACATACTTTTTCCACCTGCTCTGTGAATGTTTACATGGTGTGTTCAATAAAAACATGGTAACATTTAATTCTTTATGTGTTATTAGTAGGGATGAGCGAACCCGAACTGTATAGTTCGGGTTCGTACCGAATTTTGGGGTGTCCGTGACACGGACCCGAACCCGAACATTTTCGTAAAAGTCCGGGTTCGGGTTCGGTGTTCGGCGCTTTCTTGGCGCTTTTTGAAAGGCTGCAAAGCAGCCAATCAACAAGCGTCATACTACTTGCCCCAAGAGGCCATCACAGCCATGCCTACTATTAGCATGGCTGTGATTGGCCAGTGCAGCATGTGACCCAGCCTCTATATAAGCTTGGGTCACGTAGCGCTGCACGTCACTCTGCTGATACAAGCGTAGGGAGAGGTTGCTGCTGCGACGTTAGGGCGAGATTAGGCAGATTAACTCCTCCAAAAGCCTTCATTCAGTGATCGATCTACAGCTGTGGATCATTGAACTGCTGCTATTCAATTGCTTAGTGTTTTTAGGCTGCCCAGAGCGTTTTTATATCACTTTTTTCTGGGGTGATCGGCGGCCATTTTGTGGCTTGTGGTGCGCCAGCACAAGCTGCCACCAAGTGCCTTTAACCATCAATAGTGTGGTTATTTTTTGCTATATCCTACATCAGGGTCAAGCTTTCACCAAGTCCATTTAACCATCAATAGTGTGGTTATTTTTTGGCCATATACTACATCAGGGGCAAGTTGAGCCTGTCACCCAGCGCCTAAAAAATAGGCCTGACATTTATATTCCTCCAAATCTGTACTGTTTTAGCTGGTCAAGTTATTTTTAGTGACCGTAAAAGCACAGTTTTTGTTCTGGGTTGAAAAACAATTCCCAAATTTGCCATTCTCAAAATTAGTGGTTTCTGCTGTATCAGGCCTACTTTAAATCTATCCCTAAAAGGGTATATTAGATTCAAGGTGCTGATAGTGTCATTCTGAAAAACTTAACACACACGCTGCAGTGCAGATACAAGTCTAATTCTGTGATTAAACGTATACCTGTCACACAGCGCGTAAAAAATAGGCCTCACATTTATATTCAGCTAAATCTGTCATTACTGTTGTGCCTTTATTAGTGTAATACGGTACCTAAATAGATAGCCAGACAGTGTTAGGTGTCTGTAAAAAAAGGCCTGAATTTTAATTCAATACATTGGCCCGAATAATATTTTTCTTATTGTGGTGAACGCTAACAATGAGGAAAACATCGCGGACGTGGACGTGGACATGGTCGTGGTGGTGTTAGTGGACCCTCTGGTGCTGGGAGAGGACGTGGCCGTTCTGCCACAGCCACACGTCCTAGTGAACCAACTACCTCAGGTCCCAGTAGCTGCCAGAATTTACAGGGATATTTGGTGGGGCCCAATGCCGTTCTAAGGATGGTAAGGCCTGAGCAGGTACAGGCATTAGTCAATTGGGTGGCCGACAGTGCATCCAGCACGTTCACATTATCTCCCACCCAGTCTTCTGCAGAAAGCGCACAGATGGCGCATGAAAACCAAGCCCATCAGTCTGTCACATCACCCCCATGCATATCAGGGAAACTGTCTGAGCCTCAAGTTATGCAGCAGTCTCTTATGCTGTTTGAAGACTCTGCTGCCAGGGTTTCCCAAGGGCATCCACCTAGCCCTTCCCCAGGGGTGGAAGACATAGAATGCACTAACGCACAACCACTTATGTTTCCTGATGATGAGGACATGGAAATACCACCTCAGCACGTCTCTGATGATGACGAAAAACACAGGTGCCAACTGCTGAGTCTTTCTGCAGTGTGCAGACTGAACAGGAGGTCAGGGGTCAAGACTGGGTGGAAGACGATGCAGGGGACGATGAGGTCCTAGACCCCACATGGAATGAAGGTCGTGCCACTGACTTTCACAGTTCGGAGGAAGAGGCAGTGGTGAGACCGAGCCAACAGCGTAGCAAAAGAGGGGGCAGTGGACAAAATCAGAACACCCGCCGCCAAGAGACTCCGCCTGCTACTGACCACCGCCATCTGGGACCGAGCACCCCAAAGGAAGCTTCAAGGAGTTCCCTGGCATGGCACTTCTTCAAACAATGTGCTGACGACAAGACCCGAGTGGTTTGCACGCTGTGCCATCAGAGCCTGAAGCGAGGCATTAACGTTCTGAACCTTAGCACAACCTGCATGACCAGGCACCTGCATGCAAAGCATGAACTGCAGTGGAGTAAACACCTTAAAAACAAGGAAGTCACTCAGGCTCCCCCTGCTACCTCTTCTGCTGCTGCCGCCTCGGCCTCTTCTGCTGCTGCTGCCGCCGCCTCGGCCTCTTCCTCTGCCTTTGGAGGAACGTTGGCACCTGCCACCCAGCAAACATGGGATGTACCACCAACACCACCACCTGCGTCACCAAGCATCTCAACCATGTCACACGGCAGCGTTCAGCTCTCCATCTCACAAACATTTGAGAGAAAGCGTAAATTCCCACCTAGCCACCCTCGATCCCTGGCCCTCAATGCCAGCATTTCTAAACTACTGGCCTATGAAATGCTGTCATTTAGGCTGGTGGACACAGACAGCTTCAAACAGCTCATGTCGCTTGCTGTCCCACAGTATGTTGTTCCCAGCCGGCACTACTTCTCCAAGAGAGCCGTGCCTTCCCTGCACAACCAAGTATCCGATAAAATCAAGTGTGCACTGCGCAACGCCATCTGTAGCAAGGTCCACCTAACCACAGATACGTGGACCAGTAAGCACGGCCAGGGACGCTATATCTCCCTAACTGCACACTGGGTAAATGTAGTGGCGGCTGGGCCCCAGGCGGAGAGCTGTTTGGCGCACGTCCTTCCGCCGCCAAGGATCGCAGGGCAACATTCTTTGCCTCCTGTCTCCTCCTCCTCCTACTCAGCTTCCTCCTCCTCTTCTTCCACCTGCTCATCCAGTCAGCCACACACCTTCACCACCAACTTCAGCACAGCCCGGGGAAAACGTCAGCAGGCCGTTCTGAAACTCATATGTTTGGGGGACAGGCCCCACACCGCACAGGAGTTGTGGCGGGGTATAGAACAACAGACCGACGAGTGGTTGCTGCCGGTGAGCCTCAAGCCCGGCCTGGTGGTGTGCGATAATGGGCGAAATCTCGTTGCAGCTCTGGGACTAGCCGGTTTGACGCACATCCCTTGCCTGGCGCATGTGCTGAATTTGGTGGTGCAGAAGTTCATTCACAACTACCCTGACATGTCAGAGCTGCTGCATAAAGTGCGGGCCGTCTGTTCGCGCTTCCGGCGTTCACACCCTGCTGCTGCTCGCCTGTCTGCGCTACAGCGTAACTTCGGCCTTCCCGCTCACCGCCTCATATGCGACGTGCCCACCAGGTGGAACTCCACCTTGCACATGCTAGACAGACTGTGCGAGCAGCAGCAGGCCATAGAGGAGTTTCAGCTGCAGCACGCACGGGTCAGTCGCACTGCGGAACAGCACCACTTCACCACCAATGACTGGGCCTCCATGCGAGACCTGTGTGCCCTGTTGCGCTGTTTCGAGTACTCCACCAACATGGCCAGTGGCGATGACGCCATTATCAGCGTTACAATACGACTTCTATGTCTCCTTGAGAAAACACTTAGGGCGATGATGGAAGAGGAGGTGGCCCAGGAGGAAGAGGAGGAAGAGGGGTCATTTATATCACTTTCAGGCCAGTCTCTTCGAAGTGACTCAGAGGGAGGTTTTTTGCAACAGCAGAGGCCAGGTACAAATGTGGCCAGACAGGGCCCACTACTGGAGGACGAGGAGGACGAGGATGAGGAGGAGGTGGAGGAGGATGAGGATGAAGCATGTTCACAGCGGGGTGGCACCCAAAGCAGCTCGGGCCCATCACTGGTGCATGGCTGGGGGGAAACGCAGGACGATGACGATACGCCTCCCACAGAGGACAGCTTGTCCTTACCTCTGGGCAGCCTGGCACACATGAGCGACTACATGCTGCAGTGCCTGCGCAACAACAGCAGAGTTGCCCACATTTTAACGTGTGCGGACTACTGGGTTGCCACCCTGCTGGATCCCCGGTACAAAGACAATGTGCCCACCTTACTTCCTACACTGGAGCGTGATAGGAAGATGCGCGAGTACAAGCGCACGTTGGTAGACGCGCTACTGAGAGCATTCCCAAATGTCACAGGGGAACCAGTGGAAGCCCAAGGCGAAGGCAGAGGAGGAGCAAGAGGTCGCCAACGCAGCTGTGTCACGGCCAGCTCCTCTGAGGGCAGGGTTAGCATGGCAGAGATGTGGAAAAGTTTTGTCACCACGCCACAGCTAACTGCACCACCACCTGATACGGAACGTGTTAGCAGGAGGCAACATTTCAATAACATGGTGGAACAGTACCTGTGCACACCCCTCCACGTACTGACTGATGGTTCGGCCCCATTCAACTTCTGGGTCTCCAAATTGTCCACGTGGCCAGAGCTAGCCTTTTATGCCTTGGAGGTGCTGGCCTGCCCGGCGGCCAGCGTTTTGTCTGAACGTGTATTCAGCACGGCAGGGGGCGTCATTACAGACAAACGCAGCCGCCTGTCTACAGCCAATGTGGACAAGCTGACGTTCATAAAAATGAACCAGGCATGGATCCCACAGGACCTGTCCATCCCTTGTGCAGATTAGACATTAACTACCTCCCCTTAACAATATATTATTGTACTCCAGGGCACTTCCTCATTCAATCCTATTTTTATTTTCATTTTACCATTATATTGCGGGGCAACCCAAAGTTGAATGAACCTCTCCTCTGTCTGGGTGCCGGGGCCTAAATATGTGACAGTGGCCTGTTCCAGTGGTGGGTGACGTGAAGTCTGATTCTCTGCTATGACATGAAGACTGATTCTCTGCTGACATAAAGCCAGATTCTCTGTTACGGGACCTCTCTCCTCTGCCTGGGTGCCTGGGCCTAAATATGTGACAGTGGCCTGTTCCAGTGGTGGGTGACGTGAAGCATGATTCTCTGCTATGACATGAAGACTGATTCTGTGCTGACATGAAGCCAGATTCTCTGTTACGGGACCTCTCTCCTCTGTCTGGGTGCCGGGGCCTAAATGTGTGACAGTGGCCTGTTCCAGTGGTGGGTGACGTGAAGCCTGATTCTCTGCTATGACATGAAGACTGATTCTCTGCTGACATGAAGCCAGATTCTCTGTTACGGGACCTCTCTCCTCTGCCTGGGTGCCTGGGCCTAAATATGTGACAGTGGCCTGTTCCAATGGTGGGTGACGTGAAGCCTGATTCTCTGCTATGACATGAAGACTAATTCTCTGCTGACATGAGGCCAGATTCTCTGTTACGGGACCTCTCTCCTCTGTCTGGGTGCCGGGGCCTAAATGTGTGACAGTGGCCTGTTCCAGTGGTGGGTGACGTGAAGCCTGATTCTCTGCTATGACATGAAGACTGATTCTCTGCTGACATGAAGCCAGATTCTCTGTTACGGGACCTCTCTCCTCTGCCTGGGTGCCTGGGCCTAAATATGTGACAGTGGCCTGTTCCAATGGTGGGTGACGTGAAGCCTGATTCTCTGCTATGACATGAAGACTAATTCTCTGCTGACATGAAGCCAGATTCTCTGTTACGGGACCTCTCTCCTCTGTCTGGGTGCCGGGGCCTAAATGTGTGACAGTGGCCTGTTCCAGTGGTGGGTGACGTGAAGCCTGATTCTCTGCTATGACATGAAGACTGATTCTCTGCTGACATGAAGCCAGATTCTCTGTTACGGGACCTCTCTCCTCTGCCTAGGTGCCTGGGCCTAAATATGTGACAGTGGCCTGTTCCAATGGTGGGTGACGTGAAGCCTGATTCTCTGCTATGACATGAAGACTAATTCTCTGCTGACATGAAGCCAGATTCTCTGTTACGGGACCTCTCTCCTCTGTCTGGGTGCCGGGGCCTAAATATGTGACAGTGGCCTGTTCCAGTGGTGGGTGACGTGAAGCCTGATTCTCTGCTATGACATGAAGACTGATTCTCTGCTGACATGAAGCCAGATTCTCTGTTACGGGACCTCTCTCCTCTGTCTGGGTGCCGGGGCCTAAATGTGTGACAGTGGCCTGTTCCAGTGGTGGGTGACGTGAAGCCTGATTCTCTGCTATGACATGAAGACTGATTCTCTGCTGACATGAAGCCAGATTCTCTGTTACGGGACCTCTCTCCTCTGCCTGGGTGCCTGGGCCTAAATATGTGACAGTGGCCTGTTCCAGTGGTGGGTGACGTGAAGCCTGATTCTCTGCTATGACATGAAGACTGATTCTCTGCTGACATGAAGCCAGATTCTCTGTTACGGGACCTCTCTCCTCTGTCTGGGTGCCGGGGCCTAAATATGTGACAGTGGCCTGTTCCAGTGGTGGGTGACGTGAAGCCTGATTCTCTGCTATAGTAGTAAGAAGATTGCAGCACACAGTTTTTCTTGTTGCTTTTAAATTTTAATTTAACATTTTTGTCATCACATAATTAGAGTTCCAGTGCAATTTTTCACAGCTATATGCATAGAAGAGAATGACCAGACGTTTCGGCCTTTCACGGCCTTCCTCAGTGGTCTTAAATCTTGGATGCTGTGTAGTAAGGCACTTGCGCTGGATGCATCCAGCGCAAGTGCCTTACTACACAGCATCCAAGATTTAAGACCACTGAGGAAGGCCGTGAAAGGCCGAAACGTCTGGTCATTCTCTTCTATGCATATAGCTGTGAAAAATTGCACTGGAACTCTAATTATGTGATGACAAAAATGTTAAATTAAAATTTAAAAGCAACAAGAAAAACTGTGTGCTGCAATCTTCTTACTACTATAGCGCGACTGAATAAGTCCTTGCAGGCACCAGTGAACCAAACTGGAGTGCGGTACTCCAAAACTCAACACTGATTCTCTGCTATGACATGAAGACTGATTCTGTGCTGACATGAAGCCTGATTCTCTGTTACGGGACCTCTCTCCTCTGTATGGGTGCCGGGGCCTAAATATGTGACAGCGGCCTGTTCCAGTGGTGGGTGACGTGAAACCTGATTCTCTGCTATGACATGAAGACTGATTCTCTGCTGACATGAAGCCAGATTCTCTGTTACGGGACCTCTCTCCTCTGTCTGGGTGCCGGGGCCTAAATATGTGACAGTGGCCTGTTCCAGTGGTGGGTGACGTGAAGCCTGATTCTCTGCTATGACATGAAGACTGATTCTCTGCTGACATGAAGCCAGATTCTCTGTTACGGGACCTCTCTCCTCTGTCTGGGTGCCTGGGCCTAAATATGTGACAGTGGCCTGTTCCAGTGGTGGGTGACGTGAAGCCTGATTCTCTGCTATGACATGAAGACTGATTCTGTGCTGACATGAAGCCAGATTCTCTGTTACTGGACCTCTCTCCTCTGTCTGGGTGCCGGGGCCTAAATGTGTGACAGTGGCCTGTTCCAGTGGTGGGTGACGTGAAGCCTGATTCTCTGCTATGACATGAAGACTGATTCTCTGCTGACATGAAGCCATATTCTCTGTTACGGGACCTCTCTCCTCTGCCTGGGTGCCTGGGCCTAAATATGTGACAGTGGCCTGTTCCAGTGGTGGGTGACGTGAAGCCTGATTCTCTGCTATGACATGAAGACTGATTCTCTACTGACATGAAGCCAGATTCTCTGCTATGGCATGAAGAGACTGATTCTCTGCTGACGTGAAGCCAGATTCTCTGCTATGGCATGAAGAGACTGATTCTCTGCTGACGTGAAGCCAGATTCTCTGCTATGGGACCTCTGTCCAATTGATATTGGTTAATTTTTTAGTGCCGAAAAGTTCGGGTCCCCATTGACTTCAATGGGGTTCGGGTTCGGGACGAAGTTCGGGTCGGGTTCGGATCCCGAACCCGAACATTTCCGGGAAGTTCGGCCGAACTTCTCGAACCCGAACATCCAGGTGTTCGCTCAACTCTAGTTATTAGTTTAAGCAGACTGTGATTGTCTATTTTTGTGACTTAGATGAAGATCAGATCACATTTTATGAACAATTTGTGCAGAAATCCATATCATTTCAAAGGGTTCACATACTTTTTCTTGCAACTGTATAAACATATTTCCAAATCCCTGTGTCTAAAGTAAAACGAAGTCCACTTGTTGCAATTATAATCCCCAGGAGACCAGACCTTTAAATAATAAATGTAGATGATCTTTGTGTCTCTTAATGCGGATACCAACAGGATGTAGCAGGGAAAGTATGACAAAGTAAATGTCAATCTAACAAATAAGATGAAAATAGCTGTAAGGTATATGTAAAAAAAAAATAATAAAACTACTTAGTCATAGACATCATTTAAATTACTTAACAGCAAGACATGATAAAGAAATTCAACCACCACTGGATATAAGATGAGGCCCAACCTCAACCAAAGAGACGCCACTTGAACTCAGTGTTCAGGCCCTTGGGTTTGAGGGTCTGTAATCGATGAATCCATTAGAGTTCTCTTTGCTTGAGTACCAACTCTCTAGCTCCCCCCTTCTTCAAGTGTGGAATGTGATCCAAAATTGTAAATTTGAGATCCTTTTCTTTGTGTTCGAAATCGACGAAATGCTTAGGGACAGGTAAATCTTTTCTTTTTTGCTGGTTACCTGAGTTGGTTTAATCTCTTTTTTAAGGTCCCAAGTGGTCTCTCCAACATAGAGTAGGCCACAAGGGCACTGAAGCAGGTAAACCACATATGAACTGCCACAAGTGAGGAAATGGAGAATATCATGATGTGTCCCCAAAGTGGGGTGTGTGAAAGTTTCTCCTTTTAACATATAAGGACAATTGATACAATTGAGACAGGGATAACAACCTAGCCTCTTGGTACCAATGTATGTTTGTACCTGCCTCTTGTTAGATACATCGGCATTCACCAACCTACTGTATCACGAAGATTTGGTGGACGCTGATGGGACATAAGTGGTGGTACGGTAAATTCTTTAATGTGTTTTAGATTACTAGTCAAAATTGGCCAATGTTTTCTGATGATACCATTAATCTGACTTCTCTGTTCTGAAAAAGTAGTAACAAAGGGTATACGCGTGAAGGGAATCTTGTCTGTCTTCTTGTCTGACCATTGGTAGTTCAATTTATTTGATAAATGCTTCTGTATGACTTTAGAGGAATACCCTTTTTGTCTAAATCCTAATATCTCTTAGATAATTAAGTGTTCTTGCATGGCAATACCACTCACTGTTATCTCACATATATATTCTTATTATCATAGCCAAATTTACCACCCTATCTCCTCCCACAGTTTTTACACTACATAGACAGTAATATACTGAAATATACTGAAAAGAACATGATCTGTATGCCAGCAGCCCCATATTAGAAGGCGAGTTGGAAGGCCGGAGGGTTTGCTGCCTAGTTGATACAGGGTCAGAATGCACCCTTATGCCTCTGGAGTTCTTCGAGAGGCACTTCAGTCATATGATGGAGCACGAAGACGGGAGTGTCATCAGGCTGACGGCTGCTGATAACAGAGAGATGAATGTTCGAGCAATAGTCTGGATGTGGGTCCGACTGTTTGGGCAAAATATTGGCATAAAAGGGGTCGTGCTGGTGGACCATTCGTTCCGGAAAGGAATAGACGTGACCCTGGGCATGAATGTACTGAGAGACCTAGACCATCAACTCTATGCCAGGGAAGAACCGAAGTACTAGCAACAGGCCACCACATGCTGGCCTACCCAGAAGATCTTACAACAAATGGTGAGGAGCTGTAGCCTGAGAAAGAGTAACCTGTCCGGTCGGGCCATTTGAGATGTGAGAAGAAACACAGATTCGCCCACTGGTAGCCCGGGCCCTCGCCATTATGAAGGATGTGTGCCTATATGCTGCTGTAATATTGAGGACTGCGGGATAACCGTCCCTGGAAATACCCTGCTGGCCAAAGTTTGTGTCCGAAAGGGTTATTGCTCGACGAAGGGGCTTCACGCTACAGCCGGATAGGAGATCAGCCTGGACCTATGCTGTGGAGATCCATTCAAGGGAAGCCTCGACAGTGGAGTGAAACGGTCAAGTGATCATGGCCGTATGGGGGTGGACTGCAGAACCCTGACCCCAGGGGAACAAAAGCTGCTGGAGGACACCCTTTGGGAATTTCAGGAGGTCTTCTCGAGACATGATGAGGACTTTAGGTGTGCTACTGCCATCAAACACGAAATCCCAACTGGCGATGCTGCACCGATCAGGTAACATTACCGGCAGATCCCACCTAAGATATATTAGGAGGTGAAAGACATGGTGGCCAGAATGTTGGAGAACCGGGTGATCCAGGAGAGTCAAAGTCCGTGGGCTGCTCCAGTAGTCTTGGTGCGGAAGAAAGATGGGAGTCTCCGATTCTGAGTGGATTATCGGAAGCTGAATGCTCAGACCGTCCGGGATGCCTACCCCATTCCGAGGATTGAGGAGTCATTGTCAGCCAAAGCCAAGCAAAGTTCTTCTTGACTCTTGACCTGGCTAGTGGGTACTGGCAGGTGCCGGTGGCCAAGAAGGACAAAGCCAAGACGGCCTTCATTCTACCTATGGGACTCTACGAGTTCAACCAGTTGCCCTTCAGCCTCTCCAATGCTCCGGGGACATTCCAGCAATTGATGGAACACTGTCTGGGGGACCTCAACTTCGAATCAGTGTTGATATAACTGGCTGATATAGTAATGTTTGGGGCCTCCTTTGAAGATCACCTCCAGAAGCTGGGACAAGTCTTGGGACAGCTACAAGACCATGGGCTCAAGATAAAGCCCAAAAAGTGCCAGCTGTTCCGACAGCAGATAGAGTACTTTGGACATGTGGTCACCCAGGAGGGGGTAAAGCCGGCCCCCAGGAAGGTGGAGGCCGTTCAAAATTGGCCCCGGCCAAGTACACTATGGGAGGTACGGGCGTTCGTGGGACTGGCCAGCTACTACAGGAGGTTTATACCCAAATTCGCTGATCTGGTGGGCCCGTTAAACGAGTTACCAAGAGACAAGGCTGACGGCCGGAAGAAATGTCCTGTCGACTGGGGGCCCCAGCAACAAGAGGCCTTTGAAGCGGTGAAAGAGGCGCTGACCAATGCCCGATCCTGGCTTACGCGCGGTTTGATACCCTATTCCTGCTGTATACTGACGGAAGCCTACATAGTCTGGGGGCCGTACTATCCCAAGTCCAGGTTGGACGGGAGAGAGTCATCGCCTGTGGGAGCCGGTCCTAAGAGAGTCAGAACGCAACCCTGATAACTATAGCTCCTTTAAACTGGAACTACTGGCACTGGTGTGGGCCATGACCAAAAGGTTTGCAGAATACCTGACTGGTGCAGAAGTGACCGTGATGACAGACAACAACCCATTGGCACACCTGGAGAATGCCAAGCTCGGTGCACTCAAGCAAAGATGGTTGGCCCACCTTTCTAAGTACCAATACCGCATCAAATTACGGTCCGGTAGGGAGAACGGCAACAATGATGCACTCTCTCGAGTTCGAGTAGGACAGTCGACTCAGAGAGCCGATGAGGAGTTAGAGGACACTGAAACTCCTGACCTTGGTCGCTTACCTCTGTTCCCGGATGTGGCACATTCAAGTGGGGTGGCGTCTGGAATGACCCTGGTGCTGGGGAAAATGTTGACTGATTGGGAGAGAGTCCAGAATGGCTGCTGGGATTTGTGGAAAGTGAAAGAATGGGTTCGGAGCAAGATCTTGCCTCGGCCAGAAGAACGAGCCCCGTCTGACCCCAGAGGGCCAGAAGTTGTTAAGGCAGTGGGACAAGCTGACAATTACCCAGGGCCTCCTGTGCCGGATTATATACTTACAGTCAGAACTGCAGTACCGGCAACAGATTGTCATTCCCATGTCGTTGGGACCGGAGGCCGCCAGGGAAGCTCATGAAAAGGGAGCTCATTTTGGGAGCGACAAAACGTTCAAGTGGCTCCAACGGCTTGTATACTGTCCAGATCTGGCCGACATGGTGGCCGCGGCATGTCTTAAGTGTCGATCCTGCGGGCTGAGTAAGAGTACTGAACAGCGGGCTCCTGTGCAGACCATCCGCACCTCAGCGCCCCTAGAACTTCTGATGATCGATTATGTACAGATTGGATACTCTACCTCGGGACACTCGTACTGTATAGTCATGAGAGATCACTTTACCAAGTATGCGGTGGCTGTGCCCACCAAGGACCAAACCGCAGAGTCGGCTGCCGAAGCTGTCTGTAAACATTTTATACAGGTGTTCGGGTGTCCACGGAGGATACATTCTGACCAGGGAGCATGCTTTCAGGGTACTCTAATGAACAAACTGTACCATATGTATGGGATTGAACGCTCCCGAACCACTCCGTATAACCCACAAGGAAACGGGGTGTGCGAACGCTTCAATCGCACCTTGCTTCAGATGCTGCGGACTCTGGAAGACAGTCAAAAAGCCCAGTGGCCCTTGTACCTACCCGAATTGATGTGGGCCTATAACAACAGGGTACACAGTACCACCGGATACTCTCCACATATGCTCATGTTTGGAAGAGCCAGACGGGAGATTAAAGATCTCCACATGCCCAACCCGATGGAGCCCCCACCGAGAAGTACCACAGCATGGGTGCAGGACCACCGCCACTGGCTGAGAGCGGTCCACAAGGTTGTGGGAGAGCGCCTGGGGCAGGTGGTACACCCTAACCCAAGACCAGTGCATAAAGATGGGTATGTCCCGGGTGATCAGGTGATGGTCAAAGCCAAACAGCAGTCTGGGAAGTTGGATGGACGGTGGGAGGCGGTTCCATACACGGTGAAGAGAAGGGTAGACCCTTCTATTCCGGTCTATGAGGTAGAGCCAGTAGGGACAGGGGGACCCTCACGAAACTTGCACCGTAATATGTTGAGATGTTGCAATTTTGATGAGCCAGTGTGCGTGGAGGGGGTGCCTCCTCACGCTCAGAGTATGGAAGAAAGTCCCTCATATGAGGAAGAGGAGGAATGGTGGGTTGTCCCTACCCAGGTATCCATAGAGGTTCCGGCCATGGCAGGTTTTCCACCCAGGTGCAATGCTGAACAGTCAACAGCTCCTCCCATGTCAAATATGCCTGACGTCCCCAGTATTTCTGAACTTTTCAATCTGAGAAGGTCAGCGAGACCCAATGCTGGTGTGCCTCTACAGCGCTATGCACAGGATGAGTTCGTATGGGAAGGGTTGCTGAGGACAACAACGTCTAGTGGGGTGGCATGTGAGATTGTGGAACAGCTCTTCCTGTATAATGTTTGTGCCTAATTGTATTGAAACTGTCATTTGGCATTCCGGGCACTAGAGGTCACTGTTTTGCAGCTACAGCCAGCACACTCTGGGATTTGGATATGTAAAGCAGATGATGACTCATGCTGTGTGCTTCTGAAGAGAACCAGGAAGTGTGAGCTGATCCTACATGGTGGAAGGATTGTTCTGTGGGAGACTGAATCCAATTCCATCCTGGCTTGCGGATGTCCGGGAGTGAATGGACACGCAGAGGAAGGAGATTAGCTGTTGTCCCTTACTGGATCCGGCTCTTTGAAAGAGAGATTGTTCCAGGAAGACCATTTACAGCGTGTGGGCAGAAGTCTGATTATCAAGCAAGGCCGCACGGTTGCTAAGAGGTTGGTGGCCATCCCGAGTAAGCAGCGTTCTCGGGCCCAGAATGGACGCAGCTCAGTACACCTGGTTACTGATTGTCTTATACTGTGTGGCGCATGAAGTAACAGAGACTAGCCTAGCCCTGAAAGTAGTTAGATATTAGGGTTATATGTTTTTCCTAGGCCGTACAGTACTGAACTGCGGCGCAGTATTTGACTTGCAGGCTCTGCTGCGTCTGCCACTGGCTAGGTGTGTCCTCTTTAGAGGCACAGCACGACTTGCAGGCTCTGCTGTGTGCGCCATCGGGCTAGGCCTGTCCCTCGGACAGGGACGGTGACTGGGGGCCTGGGATATAACTTAGTCTGTGTATACTTATATTGTTGTTATTACTATAGTTAAAGTAAAGTTTCTGTTCTTGCATATAAAGCTGGTGTCAGTGTCGCTTTTCTTGTCTGTGACTTCGCTGTATCCTGGGGAGCCCACCCCGGTACACGGCTTACACCCACTAAGGTCGATGCTCAAATCTCCTAAAAGTCAAAGAAGAGACGGCCCAACATAGTGAAATACCGCCAACTGAGTTTAAATAACACGATTTATTGTACTCACAAGATCCATAAAACAACACGAATATAAAACGCCCAGGGCGTTTTATGAGAGGACGTGCACATCTGTGAGAACAATAAATCACGTTATTTAAACTCAGTTAGCGATATTTCACTATGTTGGGCCATCTCTTCTTTGACTTTTAGGAGATTTGAACATCGACCATAGTGGGAACCAAAACTGAGGAATCACATCGATAGATACCTTTTGTCTCCTTCAGTGTGAACTGCACTCAAGTTGAAGCAGCGCAGTTTTTTATATTATATACATTGAAACACATTAAAGGATTTACCGTACCACCACTAGAGATGTCGCGAACATAAAATTTTCTGTTCGCGAACGCGAATTTCCGCAAATGTTCGCGAACGGGCGAACCGCCATAGACTTCAATAGGCAGGCAAATTTTAAAACCCACAGGGACTCTTTCTAGCCACAATAGTGGAAAAGTTGTTTCAAGGGGACTAACACCTGGACTGTGGCATGCCGGAGGAGGGATCCATGGCAAAACTCCCATGGAAAATTACGTAGTTGACGCAGAGTCGGGTTTTAATCCATAAAGGGCATAAATCACCTAACATTCCTAAATTGTTTGGAATAACGTGCTTTAAAACATCCAGTGTGTGTATACTATCAGGTATTATGTTGTATCGATCAGGTAGTGTAAGGGTTACGCCCGCTTCACAGTGACAGACCAAACTCCCTGTTTAACGCACCGCAAACAACCGCAAACAGTCCATTTGCACAACCGCAAACTCCCCATTTGCACAAGGTTGGATACCAAGCTAGCCATGTCCCGTTCCTTGTCTTTACTGACGTCATTGAAGGTCTCTTCCTCCACCCAGCCACGTACAACACCAAGGGTCCCCGAAAGGTGACAACAAGCCCCCTGGGACGCCTGCTGTGGTTAGTCTTCTACCTCCCCAAAGCCACCTTCCTCCTCTGACTCCTCTTCTTCAGACTCCTCTCTCTGCGTTGCCGCAAGTCCAGCAATCGACGACGACAAGGCTGCTTCTGGTGGTGATGGTGACCACAACTCTTCCTCGTCATGCTCATCTACGGCCTGATCCAGCACTCTTCGCAGGGCACGCTCCAGAAAAAACGCATATGGGATGAGGTCGATGATGTTGCCTTGGGTTTGACTGACCAGGTTTGTCACCTCCGCAAAAGAACGCATGAGCCTACAGCCATTGTGCATGAGCGTTCAGTAACGCGGCCAAAAAATACCCAGCTCCGCAGAGGCTGTGCTCTTTTTTTTAAACTAAAAAAATCTGTTCTTACCAGTTTAATCTCTGTTTTGTCCCCTATCAGGGGCCGGTGTATGGAATAGATTTTAGGAACCGGAAGATGGAAAAAGATGCTTGGTTGGTCCTCTTACTTTCAATTTGGGGCACTGCGCGTGCGCCGTGCAATGTACTGTGCCACCCTATATGAGTGGTATGTTAAGTAGTACTATTCTTATAAGTTTAATCCCTGTTACGTCCCCTATCAGGGGACGTGTATCGAATAGATTTTAGACAACTGCAAAGAGTTGGCAATAGTTGACACACTCATAACATAAATTTTATTCCTCTATGCGTCAATCTTAGTATAGTGATGACTTTGCTTGTGCGCACGTTTGGGAGATTGCAGGCGATGGCAGTTTTTCAAAGCCTATGGTCGTGCTGAGGTAGTTCAGTGACAGTTAAGTGACCCAGAAAACAATGATTCTGCAGTGTGGGCCCATTGTTGGCCTAGTAGGCTTTAATGATCACCTTATGATCACAAAGAAAATTAATGTTTTTTCTATGCAAAATTATCCAGCCGATCGCTTTTGGTCTGTTCACAATGAAGCAACGACCTTATCATCTGGGGTGTGTCAACATTGCCATTGCCAACACACTCATAGAGGTGGTCGCTTCATTGTGATACGCAAGCCCCTTCACCACAACAAGGTAACGATCACGAAGGGGAATTGACACATGTATGTGCCTTTTATTTTGTTTTGTTTTTGCAGCCACAGTGCAGCACCAGAGGCCAGAAAAATTAGGCATGTACACATGCCTGAAAAACTAGGTATTGTTGCAGCCGCTGCTGTAGCAGCGGCCGGAAAAATGTATGTTTTCCAGGCAGAAAGTGCACTAAAACATTTTGGCTTGAACCCTAGTTGGTGGCAGATAAGTCACGCAAGTCATCTGGCATGCAGAGATTAAATACAGCAGCGTGTGGACCATTTTTAGCCCAAGGCATCTCATCAGGCCTTTTTTAGTCAAATGCATCCCCCACTGTCAGTCCCTTCGGGATCCATGCCTCATTCATCTTAATAAAGGTGAGGTAATCTAGACTTTTTGGACCTCTTCTCAGTGACAATACCTCCTGCTGCGCTGAAGGGCCTTTCTGACAGGACACTTGAAGCGGGGCAGGCCAGAAGTTCTATCGCAAATTGGGATAGCTCAGGCCACAGGTCAAGCCTGCACACCCAGTAGTCAAGGGGTTCATCGCTCCTCAGAGTGTCAATATCTTGCAGTTAAGGCGAGGTAGTCTGCTACCTGTCGGTCGAGTCGTTCTCTGAGGGTGGACCCCGAAGGGCTGTGGGGATGCGTAGGACTTAAAAAGCTCCGCATGTCCTCCATCAACAACACGTCTGTAAATCGTCCTGTCCTTGCCGGAGTGGTCGTGGTAGGAGGAGGATTACTTTCACCTCTTCCCCTGTTAGATTTCCGTTGTGCTGTGACATCACCCTTATACAGTGTGTAAAGCATACTTTTGAACTTGTTTTGGAACTGCTGCATCCTTTCCGACTTCCGGTAATTCGGTAACATTTCAGCCACTTTCTGCTTATACCGGGGGTCTAGTAGCATGGCCACCCAGTACAGGTCGTTCTCCTTCAGCCTTTCTATCCGAGGGTCCCTCAACAGGCATGACAGCATGAAAGACCCCATTTGCACAAGGTTGGATGCCGAGCTACTCATGTCCCGTTACTCGTCCTCACTGATCTCATTGAAGGTCTGTTCTCCCCCCCCAGCCACGTACAACACCACGGGTACCAGATAGGTGACAATGAGCACCTTGGGATGCCTGCTGTGGTTGGTCTTCCTCCTCCTCAAAGCCACATTCCTCCTCTGACTCCTCTTCCTCAGACTCCTCTTCCAGCATTGCCGCAGCTCCAGCAAGCGATGCTGATAAGGCTGTTTCTGGTGGTGATGGTGACCACAACTCTTCCTCTTCCTCTTCACGCTCATCTACGGCCTGAACCAGCACTCTTCGCAGGGCACGCTCCAGGAAGAAAACAAATGGGATGATGTCGCTGATGGTGCCTTTCGGTGCGACTGACTAGGTTTGTCACCTCCTCAAAAGGACGCATGAGCCAACAGGAATTGCGCATGAGCGTCCAGTAACTGTCACGGGGTTCCGAAGGTGCACTCGGTCCCCCATTGCCCGCAGAACTGTTGCTTAGCTTTTGGAATGAGGTTCTGTGTTTGACCTTATTCCCAGGGCAGCTTTACTAGCTGGGTGGCTCCCTGCTCCTAGTCTGCCTTGAGCGCCGAGCTGATCACTCGGCGCTCGACTGGTTGGTCTGTCGGTCATGTGACGCTGGCCACGTCACATGACCCTCACTCCCCACTATAAATACAGGCAGCCTGCTGGCTACAGGTTGCCTGTTAATTTCTAGGTTCCTGGCTATATGTTGGACTGCTGAATACTTACCTGATCCTGTTCCCTGACCATCCTTTTGCCTGCTCCTCCTGTACTGCGCTTCCGTCCTGGTATTGTGACCTCGGCTCCCACCTGACTACTCTCTTAGGACTCCTCTTGTACTTCTCTGCTCTCCTGGTATTTATGACCCCGGCTTCTCCTGACAATTCTCTGCTTGCTCCATTTGTACTTTGCAGCTTTCCTGGTATTGACTCGGTCCGTTCACGTCCTGTTGTTTGTCTGTCTGTCATCCCTGCACTTACTCCAAGTTAGGGATTGCCGTCCAGTTGTCCCCTGTCATTAGGACTCGCGAGGCAAGTAGGCAGGGCCAGGGGTGAGGGTGGAGCGCAGTGGTCACTTCCCTCCCCCCTGTGTGTGTTTGTACGCGACCGTTACAGTAACGTGGCAAAAAAATTCCCAGCTCCGCAGAGGCTGTCCTAGCACCCCGGTCATACAAATACTCGTTGACGGCTTTTTCTTGTTGGAGCAGGCGGTCGAACATTAGGAGTGTTGAATTCCAACGTGTCGGGCTGTCGCAAATCAAGCGCCTCACTGGCATGTTGTTTCGCCACTGAATATCTGAAAAGTGCGCCATGGCCGTGTAGGAATGCCTGAAATGGCCACACACCATCCTGGCCTGCTTGAGGACGTCCTATAAGCCTGGGTACTTATGCACAAAGCGTTGTACGATCAGATTCAACACATGTGCCATGCACGGCACATGTGTCAACTTGCCCAAATTCAATGCCGCCAACAAATTGCTTCCGTTGTCACACACCACTTTGCCGATCTCCAGTTGGTGCGGGGTCAGCTACTGATCCACCTGTGCGTTCAGGGCGGACAGGAGTGCTGGTCCGATGTGACTCTCTGCTTTCAGGCAAGTCAACCCCAAGACGGCGTGACACTGTAGTATCTGGGATGTGGAATAGCCCCTGGGGAGCTGGGGGGTGCAGTTGATATGGAGCCAGACGCCGCAGCAGAAGAGGACTCAGCCGAGGAGGTTATCGAAGAGGATGGAGTAGGAGGAGTAGAGGAGGTGGCAGCAGGCCTGCCTGCCAGTCATGGCGGTGTCATCAACTCCTCTGCAGAGCCACGCATTCAATGCTTGGCAGCCGTCAGCAGGTTTACCCAATGCGCAGTGTACGTGATATACCTGCCCTGACCGTGCTTTGCAGACCAGGTATCAGTGGTCAGATGGACCCTTGCCCCAACACTGTGTGCCAGACATGCCATGGCTTCCTTTTCCACAATAGAGTACAGGTTGGGGATTGCCATTTGTGAAAAAAAAAAACGGCCGGGTACCTTCCACTGCGGTGTCCCAATAGCTACAAATTTTTTGAAGGCCTCAGACTCCACCAGCTGGTATGGTAAAAGCTGGCAGGCTAAGAGTTCCGACAAGCCAGCTGTCAGACGCCGGGCAAGGAGGTGACTCTGTGACATTGACTTCTTACGCTCAAACATTTCCTTGACAGACACCTGACTGTGGGCAGATGAGCAGGAACTGCTGAAGGTGAGAGGCAGAGTGGCAGGTGGTTGAGAGGGGGCAAGGAGGACAGTGGTTGACGTGGCTGAAGATGCTGGACCAGGAGGAGGATGGTGGCTTTGAGTTTGTGTGCTGCTTGTACTCATCATATGTTGATCCCATAGGCGTTTGTGATAGGAGATCATGTGCCTTCGCAAAGCAGTTGTACCTAGGTGGGTGTTGGACTTCCCACGACTCAGTTTCTTTTGGCACAGGTTGCAAATGGCATCGCTGTTATCAGAGGCAGACACACAAAAAAAATGCCACACTGCTGAGCTTTGCAATGACGGCATTCTGGTGGTGGCAACAGCATGCGTTGATTGGCGTGCTGTCTGGCTGACCCCGGGTGCCGATACATGCTGTCTGACTGTGCTACTAGCTCCTTGCGACGACCTCCCCCTGCTTCCAACTCGTCTCCTCCTCCTTTCTGTCTCCCCATCTGAACTTTCCCCCTGTTCTTCTACTCTTCGAGCGGGCACCCACGTGACATCCACGGACACATCGTCATCATCAACCGCTTCACTTGTATCTGACAACTCAGCAAAGGAAGCAGCAGCGGGTACAACATCATCATCATCACACCGTACGTCCATGTGTGTAATGCTGCCTGACTGAGACATATCCCTGTTATCTACATCCTCTGGCAATAATGGTTGCGCATCACTAATTTCTTCCAACTGATGTGTAAATAACTCCTCTGACAGATCAAGTGAAGCGGCTGTGGTGGCTGTAGTGCTAGTGTTGGTGGTGGCGGCAGGCGGGCGAGTGGTAACTTGAGAGGTGCCCGAAGCTGAGCTGGAGGAGGATGGTGCGTCAAGGTTCCGAGTGGAAGCTGTAGAAGATTGGGTGTCCTGTGTTAGCCAGTCAACTATGTCCTCAGAACTTTTCGAGTTCAGGGTACGTGGCCTCTGAACACTGGGCATTATTCTAGGGCCAAAGGGAATCACAGCACCACGACCACGACGGCCCCTGTGGGGTGGCCTGCCTCTGCCTGTCATTTTTTTTTAGATTAGTGGTACTATGTGTGCAAGGTACTGTGCCACCCGATATGAGTGGTGGGCAGTGGGCACAGTACACGCTGTGGGCCTGACACACACTGGCAGGCAACTGCAATTATATTACAGAGAAAAAATTGTTTTACTGTTTTATCTGCAAGCTACTGTGCCACCAGATATGAGTGGTGGGCACTGGCAGTGGCCACAGTACACTCTGTGGGCCTGACACACGCTGGCAGGCAACTGCAATTATATTACAGAGAAAAAAATAAAATAAAGCAGACTGATGTACTAGCCCTAAAAAGGGCTTTTTGGGGTGCTGTCAGGACGCTGTCCTTACAGTAGATGAGTCTTTCAGGACTGCAGTGGACACAGAACACTGGCCTAGCTAACGATTTCCCTATTAATTCAGCAGCAGCAGCAGCACTCTCCCTGCTCTCACTAACACTGCAGCTTCCGAATGAATCTAAGATGGATGCTGTCCTTGCTTTTTAATAGGAGGTGGGAGGGTCTGGGAGCTGCTGATTGGCTGGAATGTGTCTGCTGACTGTGAGGTACAGGGTCAAAGTTTGCTCAATAATGACGTATAGTGGGCGGACCGAACATCGCATATGTTCGCCCGCCGCGGCGAACGCAAACAAGCGATGTTCGCTGGGAACTGTTCGCCGGCTAATAGTTCGGGACATCTCTAACCACCACTTATGTCCAATCAACGTCCACCAAACCTTCGTGATAGGTTTGTGAAGGCCGATATATCTAACAAGTGGCAGGTACAAACATACATTGGTACCAAGAGGCTAGGTTGTTATCCCTGTCTCAATTGTATCAATCGTCCTTATATGTTAAAAGGAGCAATTTTCACACCCCCCACTTTGGGGACACATCATGATATTCTCTATTTCCTCACTTGTGGCAGTTCATATGTAGTCTACCTGCTTCAGTGCCCTTGTGGCCTACTCTAAGTTGGAGAGACCACTTGGGACCTGAAAACGAGATTAAACCAACACAGGTATCCGGCAAAAAAAGAAAAGATTTACCTGTCCCTAAGCATTTTGTCAATTTCGGACACAAAGCAAAGGATCTCAAATTTAGAATGTTGGATCACATTCCACCCTTGGAATAGAGAGTTGGTACTCAAGCAAAGAGAACTCCAATGGATTCACCGATTACAGAACCTCAAACCCGAGGGCCTGAATACTGAGTTCAAGTGGCGTCTCTTTGGTTGAGGTTGGGCCTCATCTTATATCCAGTGGTGGTTGAATTTCTTTATCATGTGTTGCTGTTAAGTAATTTAAATGATGTCTATGACTAAGTCGTTTTTTTGGGGTTTTTTGCATATACCTTACAGCTATTTTCTTCTTATTTGTTAGATCGACATTTACTTTGTCATACTTTCCCTGCTACATCCTGTTGGTATCCGCATTGAGAGACACAAAGATCATCTACATTTATTATTAAAGGTCTGGCCTCCTGGGGATTATAATTGCAACAAGTGGACTTCGTTTTACTTTAGACACAGGGATTTGGAAATATGTTTATACATGCTACTTTCTTTTATGAGGGGCTTTGCTGTTGGTTATGATCTCTAATAAAGTGCCCACAAATACGGATCTCTGGGATCTTGGAGCTTTTGGGATTATTTTGTTCCCGGGTTGAGGGACACGAACCTGTGCCCCCTAACGTGAGACCATAAAGTGGTGGGTGTAACTATGCCATTGATCCTGCCTGGTTGCCCCACCTTATCCCTATATATCTCCTTCTTTTTTGGAGAGATGTATTCCCTTACGTCCTACCAGCAGCACAGATGGGGTTAACCACCCCCCATGGACTGGTAGGACCAGCGGAATTTTAATGAGCCCAAGTAATAATTAAACACTTAAACCTCCACTATAAAGGAGGGAATCGCCTCCAGCCCATTGTGTTTTTTTTGTCCTCCGGACAGGTGGACTAGGCGGTGATTCCCCCTCTCTTAGGGGGGAATCTTTTTTTTCATGTTATCTGCGGGCTTTGCCTCCGCTTTTACTACTATGGCTTGTCCGGCAGCTTACCTGCTGCCGGCGCTGCGCAGCGGTGCTTCACTGCGGTGCTTTTTTCGGCGTCCTCGGTCCTTTTCCTTGCGGCCGCTGGGCGCCGCCATCTTCCGGAATTTTTTCCTTGCGACGCGATTTCGCGTCATTATTGCGATTTTTTTTATATATAATCCTCGATTTTCCCTCCGGTTGGAGGTTTTATTGTATTCCTTCCTGGGGGGAAACCTTTTTATTTACTGTTATGTGTTTTCTCCTCTGGGGGCGGGGACTCGGCTCTGAGCCACTCCCTCCCCTATTTAAGGAAACATTGTGAACCAGGTCGTTCTCTGGCTGCACATGCTTTTTAAGCTAGCTCCCAGAGTCCCATAAGCTGGTGTTCCTCCACTTGTTGGTGCCTTATTTCTTGTCCTCATTTTCAGCTATCCGCCAGTCTGCCTTTTCTTTTACCTTTCTCCTGAAACATTTATTGGTTGTTTACAAATGTTTTACTTATCCTTTTTTTCTTTTTTCCCGCAGTGAGGTCGGTCAACGCTTATTCTAAGCTGAATTTACCTGCACTCGTCAGATCGCAGAAGATAAGCAGCTTGGGGCTTGGTAGGAACCAGCTTGGGAGACTGGTTGGGAATCCCTTGTTCCGTTGACTTTGAGAAAAAAAAAAGCCTCCACGGGATTCGAATGGCAGAAAGGCGGAAACATTTTTCGTGCTATGATTGTAGCGCGCTTTTGGATAGCTGTCCCTACTCCAGGTGTGACGGCTGCCGTCCAAGGGTTCAACATTCCACCGAACCTACGATGCAGGATATGTATCAGTGGGTAAAGACCTATGTTGATGGATCCATTAAAGGGGTTATAAGCCTGCTGGATGAGAGGCTTCCTACTCAGACTCCTATGGAGTCTTCGGCTCCAGTAGAGAGACCGTCCGTAGTCTCCTTGAGTTCCTCCTCCTCGGATGAGGAGGAGCTTACTTCATGCTTCTTTCTTCCTGATAAGACGCAAAAGTTACTTAAGTCTATCAGGTCGGGTGACCATGATGTTGACCTGGGGGAGCCCTCTGATCCCGCTAGTCGGGCACTTCGTGTCTTTAAAGCGGATGAGACCCTCCTCTCTGTCATGCGCACAGAGTGGAAGAAACCCGAAAGGGGTCAGATTCTAACTAAAGATTCAGAACCATGTTTCTGATGGCTAAACCCTGGGTCGAGTCTGCAGGATCCCCTTGACAGGAGAGCAGAGTGCACACTCAGGAGAGGTTATACGGCAGCTGCAGCTTCCGCGTCTACGGCCATCGCTGCTACAGAAGTTTCTACCTTCCTCCGGTCTCGATTAAACCAGATCCAGATGGATGTGGATCAGAAGGTGTCTCGGGACGACATTCTGGCGCCTTTCAAGACTGTCAACCTGGCGATGAATTTACTGTCTGATACAGCGCAACAACAGCTGAAGTTGGCGGCCAAAACCATAACCCTGGTGTCAGCGGCCCGCAGGCCTTTGTGGCTTAAGCCTTGGGTCGCTGACAATTCCATGTAGCCTTCCCTTTGAGCCCAACCGTTTGTTCGACTCAGAGTTGGATAAGGTTATGGAAGACCTGTCAGATTAATAGGGGAAGAGTCTTCCCCAACAGTCCTTTCGGGGGTGGGGCAGACAAAACCGTGGTGGTAGGTCTGACCAGCAGTCAAGAGCCCAGAGGGACTGGGGAGCGCAGCGAAGAGGTTCAAGGCGTTCTCGTGAAGGAGCCAAGGATAAAAAATCCACCTCCTGACTACGGGCCTCCTCAAGGCTCTTGGATGACTCCCGTGACTCCTGCCATCCTGCCAGAAGACTTCCCCACTCCCCTGCCTCATCTTCCCATCGAAGGTCAACTCTCCCACTTCAAGGACATCTGGATCCGAGAGATTTCGGATCCCTGGGTCCTGAATGTCATATCAGAGGGGTACTCAATCAATCTTCTTTTCTCATCAGAACCAAACTTCCACAGGCCGCAAGGCAGTCGGTTCTGGAGGCTTACATTCAGGATTACATCCACAAGGGGGCTCTGGAGGAGGTTCCGGCAGGGGAACAGGGTTTAGGGATTTACTCACCAGTGTTTCTGGTTCCCAAGGCGTCAGGGGATCTCCGGATGATTGTCGATTTGAGATTCTTCAATCGTTACGTAAGGAAAGTAAGGTTCCGTATGGAAACCATCAGGTCAGTGGTTCACGTTCTCAATCCTGGAGATGTGACGGCATCCCTGGACCTCAAGGATGCATATTTGCACATCCCGATTCATCCTGCTTCCAGGAAATATCTCAGGATCGCGGTCCAGGTGTCAGGTGTCACCAGACACCTTCAGTTCGTTGCCCTTCCCTTCGGCATTTCTTCTGCCCCTCACACTTTCACCAAGGGGGTAGTTTCTGTGGTGGTGGCTGGCACTCCAATGACTGACTATCATTCCTTATCTGGACAATTGGCTTTTAAAAGCCTCTTCTTTTGTGGTCCTGACCCACCATCTTCATGTAGCGATTTCCTTTCTGTTCCACCTAAGGTGGATCATCAACTGGCAGAAGTCGAACGTGAGCCCGTCGACTTCAGTAAGATATTTAGGCTTCATAATCGACTCCGTTGGGAGATCTCTCCAGTTGACTCCAGAAAGAAGATCCCGAATACAGAACATGGCAGAATTCCTATCCGTGCCTTGGTGAGTTCCAATTTGGACTCTCATGAAGATGTTGGGACTCATGTCAGCGTCTGCGTAAGCAGTCCCTTGGGCTTTATGGCACCTCCGGCCGCTGCAGTCGGAGGTTCTCTCCAAATGGAATGGCAGCCGCGCCGGGCTGAACTCCCTGTTCTCCCTGTCTTGGCAAACTCGGCATTCCCTCAGATGGTGGAGCCATCTTTTAGACGGGAAGTCTATGACCCAGCCAACCTGGGTCATATTGACAACAGATGCGTCCCAAGTAGGCTGGGGTGCTCATCTAGACGATTCTCCAGTGCACAGATCCTGGTCTCCTCAGGAGCGGCTCCTCTCATCCAATCTCTGCGAGATTCAAGCTATCTGGCTAGCCCTCCTTCACTTCGCCCCTCAGATCCGGGGCAAAGCTGTGAAGGTCCAGTCAGACAATATGACTGCGGTACTTTACATCAACAAGCAGGGAGGCACAAGATCACTTACCCTCTTATTAGAGATTGGGGTGATTCTGGATTGGGCAGAATTGAACCTTTCACACTTAACTGCGATCCACATTCGAGGCTCCTTCAATATGATAGCGGATCGGTTGAGCCGCGGTCTTCCAACAGTGGAGTGGTCTTTACATCCGGAGATATTCAAGCAGATAGTCCTCAAGTGTGGAATGCCAGAGGTGGATCTTATGGCAACAAGGTTCAACGCCAAGGTGGAGAGGTTTTGCTCCCTTTACAGGGAGGACAACCCCCTGGCGATAGATGTTCTGTCAATATCCTGGAGGTTCAGGCTGGCTTACATCTTCCCTCCCTTTTCCATCATACCGAGGGTATTGATGAAAATTCGTCAGGATCAGGCCTCGGTAATAGCCATCATACCGTTTTGGCCCAAGAGATCCTGGTTTACCCAGCTCATTCAGATGAGTCGGGGACATTATTGGAGGCTCCCCCCACGGCAGACCCTGGTGTCATGGGACACTCACCTCTACTCAGATCTGCACAGGTTCAACCTGACAGCCTGGAGGTTGATCAGTCCCTTCCCAGAATAGAAGGGCTTTCAGAGTCGGTCCCGAGAACGCAGTCTCATTCAAGAGCAGACTCTACTAAGAGAGCCTACTCACGGATTATGAGGATATTCTCTTCTTGGTGTTCCTCAAAGGAGGTGGCGTCTGCAGATCCGCCCCTCCCCATCATCCCTCAGTTTCTGCAAGATGGCCGTGACAAAGGCCTTGCTCCATCTACCTTGAGGGGTCAAGTTTCAGCCATTTCAGCTTGTTTCAACAAGTCTTTTTCGCAGGACCCGCTCATTAAACGGTTCCTTAAAGGAGCTGAAAGATTAAAGCCTACAGTACTGAAACCCATCCCTCAATGGGATTTATCAGTAGTTCTCAGGGGGTTAGCATCTCCCCCCTTTGAGCCTTTGGAGGAGGTAGATTTCAAGTTTGTCACATGAAAACTTGTTTTTTCTTCTTGCTGTGACTTCGGCCAAGAGGGTCTCTGAGCTTCGAGCTCTATCAGCGCACGAGCCCTATACCATTTTTTTGCAAGACCGGGTCCTTTTAAGATTTCTCCCATACTTTAGGCCTAAGGTTCCTTCTTTCCAGAATATCAACCAGGTGATATCCCTCCCGGTTCTTTCTAGACCTTCTACCTCCTCCGAGGAACCTGCTATACATGCTTTGGATGTCTTGAGATGCCTCCGGATCTATGTGGATAGATCAAGGAGTTCAGGAAAGATGAAAATCTTCTAATCCAGTTTGCCGGTAAGTTTAAAGGCCGTAAGGCGTCTAAACCATCCATCAGTCGATGGATTAAGGAGGCTAATGGGGAATCCTTTTGTTTCCCAATCTCTACATGATTTGTAAATCTGCCTCCTGGAGCTCTGAATCAACATTCATCTCCCATTATAGACTAGATGCCAGATTAGCTGAGTACTCGGCCTTTGGGCAGACTATTCTTAGTTCTGCCAGGCATGAGGGCCCTCCCTAGGGGTTCTTCTTGCTATCTCCCCATCTGCGCTGCTGGTATCACTTTGTACACTTAATTATGTATTATTGATTATCAATTAGTTAATCATGTATTCTAATCTTTATGGCGGTATTTAAACTTC
This sequence comes from Bufo bufo, assembly GCF_905171765.1. NCBI lineage: Eukaryota > Metazoa > Chordata > Amphibia > Anura > Bufonidae > Bufo > Bufo bufo. The sequence goes on along the minus strand of NC_053393.1, from coordinate 545,816,797 downwards.
TATTCAATTCAATTCGATTCAAGGTGGAAAAAATAAATTTGTCCTCTAATCTAGTGAGATACATATTTGCAAAAGTGCAGGAGACAGGGGTCCCCATAGCCGTACCCAACTTCTGCCTATACCAATCATTTCCAAACCTAAACACGGTATTGGTTAAAATGAATCCCAGTGCCTCACCAATGAATTCACAAAATATTTGGCTCTTTCCCAAATTGGTCACGATGTCAAGGACCGCCTCCACACCCGCAACACGGGGTATCTTGCTAGATTAGAGGACAGATACATTTTTTCCACCTTGAATCCTTTTCTATCCCATTTGAAGGCATTTTTACGTTTTATGGATGACATATTTATAGTATGGGAAGGCACAGAGGTGCAATGCAATGAATTTGTGTAATACCTTAATGAGAATGATATGGGGCTGATATTTACCCTGAATTTCGGGGGCACACGATTGGAATTTTTGGATGTGGCTGTCGTGGCTGGGGGCGACGGATTGGTCACGGAGGGCTTTCGCAAGCCCACGGCGACCAATTCCTTGCTCCACCACGACAGCTTCCATCCACTCAGTGTTAAAAAGGCCGTGCCGTATGGCCGATTTATCAGACTCAGGAGAATAAACAGCAAGGATGATGAGGGTTACCACAAACAAGCAATGGAGCTGAAACAACGCCTGCTAGAAAGAGGTTATCCGGAGGAATTGTTAAATAGGGACATGAAGAGAGTGGAAGAGGTTTTCTCCCAGAGCAATTTACTGACTGAAAGAAAAAATAGGAGGAGGCAAGTACAGGAAAAAAGGGACGGTACCAGATTTGCATTCTCTTTTAAATATAGCCTTATGGCGGGAACAGATCCGCTCCGCGATATTTAAGAACTGGGATGTTTTAAGGAGAGACGCGACTTTGGGTGAACTTACAGAACATAAGCCACTTATATCTTTTAGAAGAAGCCATACAATTAAAGATAAACTTGTAAGGAGTAGGTTTACCCCTATTAAAAGAAATAACTGGCTGACCGATAGTATACCGAAAGGTCATTTCAAATGTGGCAGCTGTTCATTATGTAAGTATAATTCCCAAAAAAAAGATTATTGCGTCTGCGGGTTTCCAGTATAGAGTTGGGCGTTTCATCAACTGTAGGAGCACATATGTAGTGTATTTACTGCTTTGTAGCTGTGGCAGGTTCTATAAAACAATTAGATGTCTGTACGAACGAGTGAGAGAACATCTGAATTCTGTCAGGACAGGTAAAGGATGCCCGAGATTCATTGACCATATAAGAAATGTCCATGGAAGTAATATAGATTGTATATCCTTCGCAGGTTTGGAGACAGTAGTTGGGGGGGGGGGGGGGGTAGATACCGCCTGCTCCTGCAAAGAGAAGCACGGTGGATTCTACGGACCCAAGCATTAGGAGAGCTCGGTTTAAATGATAGAAATGATTTGAGTGTCTTTCTCTAATGATGTTCTAACTATGCATATATGTGCTATTTATTGTTGCCGCTAATATTGAATTCTGTTTAAAGGGAACCTGTCACCAGTTTTATGGTGTCCTAACTAAGGGCAACATAAATAAGTGATTGGTTCTCTTAGCAAAATGCTGGGTCACTTTCTTTAATTGACCCAGTCAATCTGCCAACATCTTGTATTGAAAATCTCCAGCTCATAATGATGAGTCATGAATATTCATGAGCTCCTGACTCTCCCCGCCTACCTGCTGCTGATTGACAGTTATTTTCCATATGAATCAGCAGCAGGTGGGCAGGGGAGTGGCTATAGCTCTGAATTTTAAAAAAACGCTGGACTCACTGACATCACGCTGGACTCAAATCAGCTCATTAGCATGCTGCATGTGGCATCTTTGTGTGTACATTATGAGGTAACCATCTGTCACACCAGTAAGTGAATACATCTAAAGTACTTTTTAGTAGTTAATGATTGTATATAATTAGTTAGATTATATTCAAATATCCACATGACAGGTTCCCTTTAAGTCTTTATTTGTTATGTTGTAATGTTCCTTTGTGTAGGCACACTTTGTTGTCTGTTTCTATGGCAACGTGCGGTGCCTGTGTTTAAAAGGGCGGCGCAAATACATGCGCTGACGCACAGCCCGACGAAGCGCAATTAGCGCGAAACGGCCGTCGCTGTTTGATGCGTGCAAGATTTGTCTGTCTGCCCCGTGCCAGGTATGAAGCTCATTGAATAAGGTATCAAGTCAAAACTACACACTGGTGAGTGCCGCTGATTATTCTCTCCTTCGATATTGAGCATACGTACCTTCACTTGTCTTCAGCTGTGCACCGTCGAGAGTGTGTTTGGTCGGGAGACCAGTGGGATTGCCGTCCGCTTCGATTGCTGCGTGTGGTATGTTTGCAGCTGTGCCGCCTCACTATCTATATTGCAGAAGTGATTCACATTTGAGGTTGCATTGTTTTCTGCAAGCTTTAGCCTAGCATTTTTCGCCGCCCTCCATATTGGCGAGTTACTGGCTCCCTCTAGTCGTAAGCCTGGCGGCCTGTCATGTCAGGATGTGGTCCTGGGCAATAATTCTCTCAGGATTCGCATCCGTCGCTCCAAGATGATCAGTTCGGCAGAGGGGCTTGGATCCCCCTTCACCCGGTCCCAGGGACAGCATGCCTGGTTCAGTTGGTCTCAGGCTATAGCGCAGTCTGTTCGGGGGGCTCCAATTTCTTTTCTCATTCGGATGGTTCCCCCTAACCAGATTCCAATTTACATCAGTCTTTCGCACTTGTCTCGCGCGGGCAGTGGCTGATTCGAAAGAATTCGGCACCCATTCTTTCCGTATCGGGGCCGCCACAGAGGCGGCTAGGGCAGGCTTGCCAAAGGCTGAGGTAATGCGGATTGGCAGATAGATGGCGGTACGTTTGTTTCACCAGATATATTTGCCCGGACCTCTTGATATAAAAAAAATGAAAAAAAAAAGCTTTGGGAAAACAATCTGGGGTTTTAAGTTGTGTTTGTGTGCTAATTATCTTTGTTACAGGTCTGGGGCGTCCAGCCGTTTGGATGGTCGGTCACTCTTAAATCTTCTTGGCGGCGTAGAGCGCGGAATGCAGACCCGGCGGGAGGACGCTGGGTTTCCGTGAGGTGGATGTCTTCTGGAGGGGAATCCGGGACCTCAGGTGGTCGCAAATCCTCCCGGAGCTGGTTGACATAGGCCTGCGCTCTACAGGTCCGGTAATACTGGTTGTCAATGTGGGTGGTAATGACTAGGGATGAGCAAACCCGAACTGTATAGTTCGGGTTCGTACCGAATTTTGGGGTGTCCGTGACACGGACCCGAACCCGAACATTTTCGTAAAAGTCCGGGTTCGGTGTTCGGCGCTTTCTTGGCGCTTTTTGAAAGGCTGCAAAGCAGCCAATCAACAAGCGTCATACTACTTGCCCCAAGAGGCCATCACAGCCTTGCCTACTATTGGCATGGCTGTGATTGGCCAGTGCAGCATGTGACCCAGCCTCTATATAAGCTTGGGTCACGTAGCGCTGCACGTCACTCTGCTGATTCAAGCATAGGGAGAGGTTGCAGCTGCGACGTTAGGGCGAGATTAGGCAGATTAACTCCTCCAAAAGACTTCATTCTGTGATCGATCTGCAGCTGTGGATCATTGAAGTGCTATTATTGACTTGCTCACTTTTTTGAGGCTGCCCAGAGCGTTTTTAGATCACTTTTTTTCTGGGGTGATCGGCGGCCATTTTGTGACTTGTGGTGCGCCAGCACGAGCTATCACCAAGTGTATTTAACCATCGATAGTGTGGTTATTTTGTGCTATATCCTACATCAGCTGCAGGCTGAGCCTGTGTCACCGAAGTGCATTTAACCATCAACAGTCTGGTTATTTTTTGGCCATATACTACATCAGCTGCAGGCTGAGCCTGTTTCACCCAAGTGCATTTAACCATCAACAGTCTGATTATTTTTTGGCCATATACTACATCAGCTGCAGGCTGAGCCTGTGTCACCCAAGTGCATTTAACCATCAACAGTGTGGTTATTTTTTGGCCATATATTACATCAGGGGCAAGTTGAGCCTGTCACCCAGCGCCTAAAAAATAGACCTGACATTTCTATTCAACCAAATCTGCACAGTTTTAGCTGGTCAAGTTATTTGTAGTGACCGTAAAAGCAGACTTTTTGTTCTGGGTTGAAAAAGCATTCCCAAATTTGCCATTCTGAAAATAACTAGTTTGTGGTATTTGAGGCCTACTTGAAATCTATCCCAAAAAGAAAATCTTACATTGAAGTTATTGATAGTGTCATTCAGAAAAACCTAAGACACACGCTAGCGTGCTGATAGAAGTGTCATTCTGTGATTAAACCTATAACTGTCACACAGCGCAAAAAAAACCAGGTCTCACATCTCTATTCAACCAAATCTGCACAGTTTTAGCTGGTCAAGTTATTTGTAGTGACCGTCAAAGCAGACTTTTTGTTCTGGGTTGAAAAAGCATTCCCAAATTTGCCATTCTGAAAATAACTAGTTTGTGGTATTTGAGGCCTACTTGAAATCTATCCCAAAAAGAAAATCTTACATTGAAGTTATTGATAGTGTCATTCAGAAAAACCTAAGACACACGCTAGCGTGCTGATAGAAGTGTCATTCTGTGATTAAACCTATAACTGTCACACAGCGCAAAAAAAAAACAGGTCTCACATCTCTATTCAACCAAATCTGCACAGTTTTAGCTGGTCAAGTTATTTGTAGTGACCGTCAAAGCAGACTTTTTGTTCTGGGTTGAAAAAGCATTCCAAAATTTGCCATTCTGAAAATAACTAGTTTGTGGTATTTGAGGCCTACTTGAAATCTATCCCAAAAAGAAAATCTTACATTGAAGTTATTGATAGTGTCATTCAGAAAAACCTAAGACACACGCTAGCGTGCTGATAGAAGTGTCATTCTGTGATTAAACCTATAACTGTCACACAGCGCAAAAAAAAACAGGTCTCACATCTCTATTCAACCAAATCTGCACAGTTTTAGCTGGTCAAGTTATTTGTAGTGACCGTCAAAGCAGACTTTTTGTTCTGGGTTGAAAAAGCATTCCCAAATTTGCCATTCTCAAAATTGTGGTGAACGGGAACAATGAGGAAAACATCTAATAAGGGACGCGGACGCGGACGTGGACATGGTCGTGGTGGTGTTAGTGGACCCTCTGGTGCTGGGAGAGGACGTGGCCGTTCTGCCACAGCCACACGTCCTAGTGAACCAACTACCTCAGGTCCCAGTAGCCAGCAGAATTTACAGCGATATTTGGTGGGGCCCAATGCCGTTCTAAGGATGGTAAGGCCTGAGCAGGTACAGGCATTAGTCAATTGGGTGGCCGACAGTGGATCCAGCACGTTCACATTATCTCCCACCCAGTCTTCTGCAGAATACGCACAGATGGCGCATGCAAACCAAGCCCATCGGTCTGTCACATCACCCCCATGCATATCAGGGAAACTGTCTGAGCCTCAAGTTATGCAGCAGTCTCTTATGCTGTTTGAAGACTCTGCTGCCAGGGTTTCCCAAGGGCATCCAGGGGTGGAAGAGATAGAATGCACTAACGCACAACCACTTATTTTTCCTGATGATGAGGACATGGGAATACCATCTCAGCATGTCTCTGATGATGACGAAACACAGGTGCCAACTGCTGCGTCTTTCTGCAGTGTGCAGACTGAACAGGAGGTCAGGGATCAAGACTGGGTGGAAGACGATGCAGGGGACGATGAGGTCCTAGACCCCACATGGAATGAAGGTCGTGCCAATGACTTTCACAGTTCGGAGGAAGAGGCAGTGGTGAGACCGAGCCAACAGCGTAGCAAAAGAGGGAGCAGTGGGCAAAATCAGAACACCCGCCGCCAAGAGACTCCGCCTGCTACTGACCGCCGCCATCTGGGACCGAGCACCCCAAAGGCAGCTTCAAGGAGTTCCCTGGCATGGCACTTCTTCAAACAATGTGCTGACGACAAGACCCGAGTGGTTTGCACGCTGTGCCATCAGAGCCTGAAGCGAGGCATTAACGTTCTGAACCTTAGCACAACCTGCATGACCAGGCACCTGCATGCAAAGCATGAACTGCAGTGGAGTAAACACCTTAAAAACAAGGAAGTCACTCAGGCTCCCCCTGCTACCTCTTCTATTGCTGCCGCCTCGGCCTCTTCTGCTGCTGCTGCCGCCGCCTCGGCCTCTTCCTCTGCCTCTGGAGGAACGTTGGCACCTGCCGCCCAGCAAACATGGAATGTACCATTAACACCACCACCTGCGTCACCAAGCATCTCAACCATGTCACACGGCAGCGTTCAGCTCTCCATCTCACAAACATTTGAGAGAAAGCGTAAATTCCCACCTAGCCACCCTCGATCCCTGGCCCTGAATGCCAGCATTTCTAAACTACTGGCCTATGAAATGCTGTCATTTAGGCTGGTGGACACAGACAGCTTCAAACAGCTCATGTCGCTTGCTGTCCCACAGTATGTTGTTCCCAGCCGCCACTACTTCTCCAAGAGAGCCGTGCCTTCCCTGCACAAACAAGTGTCCGATAAAATCAAGTGTGCACTGCGCAACGCCATCTGTGGCAAGGTCCACCTAACCACAGATACGTGGACCAGTAAGCACGGCCAGGGACGCTATATCTCCCTAACTGCACACTGGGTAAATGTAGTGGCGGCTGGGCCCCAGGCGGAGAGCTGTTTGGCGCACGTCCTTCCGCCGCCAAGGATCGCAGGGCAACATTCTTTGCCTCCTGTCTCCTCCTCCTCCTACTCAGCTTCCTCCTCCTCTTCTTCCACCTGCTCATCCAGTCAGCTACACACCTTCACCACCAACTTCAGCACAGCCCGGGGTAAACGTCAGCAGGCCATTCTGAAACTCGTATGTTTGGGGGACAGGCCCCACACCGCACAGGAGTTGTGGGGGGGTATAGAACAACAGACCGACGAGTGGTTGCTGCCGGTGAGCCTCAAGCCCGGCCTGGTGGTGTGCGATAATGGGCGAAATCTCGTTGCAGCTCTGGGACTAGCCGGTTTGACGCACATCCCTTGCCTGGCGCATGTGCTGAATTTGGTGGTGCAGAAGTTCATTCGCAACTACCCCGACATGTCAGAGCTGCTGCATAAAGTGCGGGCCGTCTGTTCGCGCTTCCGGCGTTCACACCCTGCCGCTGCTCGCCTGTCTGCGCTACAGCGTAACTTCGGCCTTCCCGCTCACCGCCTCATATGCGACGTGCCCACCAGGTGGAACTCCACCTTGCATATGCTGGACAGACTGTGCAAGCAGCAGCAGGCCATAGTGGAGTTTCAGCTGCAGTACGCACGGGTCAGTCGCACTGCGGATCAGACCCACTTCACCACCAATGACTGGGCCTCCATGCGAGACCTGTGTGCCCTGTTGCGCTGTTTCGAGTACTCCACCAACGTGGCCAGTGGCGATGACGCCGTTATCAGCGTTACAATACCACTTCTATGTCTCCTTGAGAAAACACTTAGGGCGATGATGGAAGAGGAGGTGGCCCAGGAGGAAGAGGAGGAAGAGGGGTCATTTTTAGCACTTTCAGGCCAGTCTCTTCAAAGTGACTCAGAGGGAGGTTTTTTGCAACACCAGAGGCCAGGTACAAATGTGGCCAGACAGGGCCCACTACTGGAGGACGAGGAGGACGAGGATGAGGAGGAGGTGGAGGAGGATGAGGATGAAGCATGTTCACAGCGGGGTGGCACCAAAAGCAGCTCGGGCCCATCACTGGTGCGTGGCTGGGGGGAAACACAGGACGATGACGATACGTCTCCCACAGAGGACAGCTTGTCCTTACCTCTGGGCAGCCTGGCACACATGAGCGACTACATGCTGCAGTGCCTGCGCAACGACAGCAGAGTTGCCCACATTTTAACGTGTGCGGACTACTAGGTTGCCACCCTGCTGGATCCCCGGTACAAAGACAATGTGCCCACCTTACTTCCTACACTGGAGCGTGTTAGGAAGATGCGCGAGTACAAGCGCACGTTGGTAGACACGCTACTGAGAGCATTCCCAAATGTCACAGGGGAACCAGTGGAAGCCCAAGGAGAAGGCAGAGGAGGATCAAGAGGTCGCCAATGCAGCTGTGTCACGGCCAGCTCCTCTGAGGGCAGGGTTAGCATGGCAGAGATGTGGAAAAGTTTTGTCACTACGCCACAGCTAACTGCACCACCACCTGATACGGAACGTGTTAGCAGGAGGCAACATTTCACTAACATGGTGGAACAGTACCTGTGCACACCCCTCCACGTACTGACTGATTGTTCGGCCCCATTCAACTTCTGGGTCTCCAAATTGTCCACGTGGCCAGAGCTAGCCTTTTATGCCTTGGAGGTGCTGGCCTGCCCGGCGGCCAGCGTTTTGTCTGAACGTGTATTCAGCACGGCAGGGGGCGTCATTACAGACAAACGCAGCCGCCTGTCTACAGCCAATGTGGACAAGCTGACGTTCATAAAAATGAACCAGGCATGGATCCCACAGGACCTGTCCATCCCTTGTGCAGATTAGATATTAACTACCTCCCCTTAACAATATATTATTCTACTCCAGGGCACTTCCTCATTCAATACTATTTTTAATTTCATTTTACCATTATATTGTGGGGCAACCCAAAGTTGAATAAACCTCTCCTCTGTCTGGGTGCCGGGGCCTAAATGTGTGACAGTGGCCTGTTCCAGTGGTGGGTGACGTGAAGCCTGATTCTCTGCTATTGCAGCGTACTCAAGTTAGGGTTAATAGTGTTCCTGGGTGTTGTAGTGCAATTGTGACCACTAACCTGAGACAGCTGACTCTCTGCAAGGGCAGGTAATGATAAGTAATGTTCGTGACGCCAGTGCCAATTAAACGGTGGCACGCCGTTTGCTGATAGCAGGAATAACTGAGGAACCACGTGATGTTAAAACAGAACTCAAACTTTAGTAGTCATCATACAGGGACATAGATGGAAGCGCAGTTCCTTTGAAGACAGTTGGTTTCAAGACATTTGATGCAGGCAATATATAGCAAGGTGACTTCAGAGTGTTAAACACAAGACTTGCAGTACAGGCGGCTTGCACTCTATTCCTGACTGATCCTGGAACATAGAAACTCTTCTCCAAGGCCCAATGCCCTAGCTCTGGCTTATATCCTTGGTTTTATAATGATCAAGTACCTCCTCTGTCGTCTTTAGTACCTCTTGCTTTTCTGGACTTGCCTCTGTCTCTCCCAGCACTGACTCTAGAAGCTTCTGAACTCCCCAGTCTCCTCAAGCTGATTAACGGTGGTGTTCCTGCTTCTGCATGTATGAACTCAGGGGGGGAACCTTCTCCTTGGATCTGGAACCCGGTTACAGGGACTGCAATACCCTCTCCTGGTTTGCAGGCTTCAGGCCTGGACTTGACTCAGACATAGTCTGATCTCTAACTCAGTCTAAAATCTCCTATTCCTCTCCCTGACTGGGCCTTATATAACCTAGGGCTCCCTAGCTCCCTCTAGTGACTCAGAGCTGGAATGACACCCCTAGCAGACCTGTACATGCACATTTCACAGTAACAGGGAAATACATAACATTACATTATGAAGATGACTTGTACCAACCTCCCCATAAATAAGGGGAAACGACAGCACACAAGTGACCCTTCTGTAGTGACGGGCATTACAGCTCCCGTACACTACATACCCCGCTGCTTTAAGCTGAGTACGACCTCGTACTCCATCAGGGCCCGCCCAACTGGAATTTTCACCTGAAATAGAAAAAGACACATGCAGGCATACACATACGTAATTCATCTGCATATACATTCATATCAGGTCCAATTGGCAAAGGTGAAGGGTAGTGACAAGGGGCGTCGTTCTCTTCTCTCAGGATAGTAAATGGAACTGGGGCGCTGACCTGGCACAGCGTAACATTATCACCAGGATAGTCCATATGTGCAAATTGTCCTTAATAGAACAGCAAAACAATGTAAACATTTTAAAAGTCCTTGGAGGCTCAAAGAACAAATATGAGTCCGTACCCAGGTTCCTGTCTTATAAATCACAGAGGCTCTCGTGCGGTGGAGTCCATCTCTAGGCACATTTTCTTAAAAACAAAGATCTCAGAGGCTCAGGTACTTTTGAGTCTATCACTGGGCACATTTTCTTGGAGTTCCGTTGCACAATAAAAATGACAGCTAAAAACAAGTGCTGTAATACCCCTGATCAACCTGAAAAGGGGGTTAAGGGTAAAAGGTGCAACAACGGAACAGGCACAACTTGGTGTGTGATAGCAGAAGCAGGCAGGAGGTCCTGGAAACAAACTTGGCTTTGTTGACTTTATCATTTCAGTGGGTGACCACTACCACTGAGCCGTGGGTAACTGGCAGCAGCAACAAAGGACAAAAAAAACCAGAACTCCTGTCCTGGAAGGGTTAAATTTTCAAAATCATCTTTGGGCAAAATAAATCAAAGGCCCAGCAGGCTAATTCAAAAGGGTCTGTCATAATCACCCGGCTCTGCTGGCAAATATGGCCTGTAGTAGTCCTCTACAGGAGGATGTGCCCACATCACAGTGTCAGGGGGCAGCTGCAAAGTGAAGGGACCCCTGATAGGTATAGGCCCCATAGGCCTAGGAGTATAGACTCTTGTGGACCGTACCGGTCCCGGCATAATTATAGTAGGCTGGGGTGGACTTGCTACCGCCGCCGCAAGCGGTCCGGTGGGCTCTGTGCAGCAAGTCACAGGATTAGCGGGACTTCTATGGGACATTGACGGAGCAATGTTAGCAGAAGGTGGTTTACGGGTGGTGACAGGCACCCTTACCTCGTCCTTCTTAGGCGGCGTCTGGATCCTGGCGGTGGCAATCTTGCACAGCTCCCGCAACTTTTCCTCCAGCCGGACGATCTGGTCACCTATACTTTCAGTGTCAGAATCGCTGTCTTCTGCTGGCGCCGCTGGCGCAGGTACGGTGTAGGATGCATCAGACGCGGCCGCTGCAGGCTCCGGTGGCGCATCGGGTCTCCTACCCTTCCGGATATTCTCCAGGGTAACGCGGAGTCCTTTGAGATTTTCCAGGTCTTGGATGGTCTTCTCCCGGCGAGGCAGCTCGGGGGACGGATAGGGACTCACCCATTTCTCCAACACGGTTGGCTGCCAGAATACATTAGGACCAATGAAAGAGCCCCGCTCCTGGAACGCGTGATGGGCTGGTGGTTCTGGAGAGCGTTCAGGTTCCCGCTCGCAGCCAGAATAGTCCTCTTCTGCCTCCCAGTCCTCCGGTTCTCTCTTGGGACGGGACACGGCAGTTGCATATGGGCCTCGCAGGCTCTCGGCAGGGGTGAACTCTACTTCCTCTCCCTCGCGGAGATTATGCAGATGCGCAGGGAGGTAATCTCTCTTGACAGATCTCCGGGTGACGTATAAGTCTCTGCCAGTAACATAGTCCTGTATGAACCCGTAGCCACGGGTCTTGTCAAAGGACACCACCAACCCCTTTCTCCTTTCCAGGTGGGGTTGGGTATTCGTGTGCCTCTCATGAATCGACTTGGTTAACTCTCCATAATATATTTTAGTTTTGGTATTTCTCTTTATAGCGGCCTCCCGAATCTCTGCCATTAACGCGGACCACTTGAAAGAGGGCTGAAAAAAGTCTCTCCAAGAGCCATAGCAGGGCTCTGTTTCTTTCCTCGGTGGCGGGCAGGCGGGTCTCTCCGGTCCCGGAGAGTAGGCCGGTGGAGCGTCCTCTGGCTCTACACCGATATCAGTCATTTTTGGTAACTCAGGGGCGGACGTCGCAGCAAAGCAGTCCTCACTCTCCAACATGCTCGATCCTTCTCTGGAGAGCGACAGGGTGGCGCCAATAAGTTCAGCCAGATCCTCCCATTGCACTGGGAGGCCGCCCCCCAGGTATTCCAGTATGTGGAAGGCGGAGTCCATGCTGGCAGACATGCAAATATCCAGACAGCGCCTGACCTTGAACCTTTTCCCGCTTTTTCAGTAAAAGGCGCCAACTTTTCCCGCATTTTCGGGATGAAGATGACGCAGCAGTAAATCCAGCAAGCTCAGCGGCCATCTTTTAGCAAGAAACGCTGTCTATTCACTGACAGCAAGCAGGATGGTAAAAAGTCCATAAAACCACACTCCGATGTGGCGATTTCTTTCCTCCTGATAGCGCAACACTGCACAGTGCTTTTTGGAGGTTTTTGGGACACTTTTGGTATGTTTTTCAGTCCACAAAGTCCATTTTAATAAAACAGGCAATTTGTCACTTTGGTCACAGGGCAACTGTATAAGGCACAAAGTTCACGCTTCTTGCACTAGAAAGCTTGTGTATCCTGTTCGTGACGCCAAAAGAGAGGTGCAGCGTACTCAAGTTAGGGTTAATAATGTTCCTGGGTGTTGTAGTGCAATTGTGACCACTAACCTGAGACAGCTGACTCTCTGCAAGGGCAGGTAATGATAAGTAATGTTCGTGACGCCAGTGCCAATTAAACGGTGGCACGCCGTTTGCTGATAGCAGGAATAACTGAGGAACCACGTGATGTTAAAACAGAACTCAAACTTTAGTAGTCATCATACAGGGACATAGATGGAAGCGCAGTTCCTTTGAAGACAGTTGGTTTCAAGACATTTGATGCAGGCAATATATAGCAAGGTGACTTCAGAGTGTTAAACACAGGACTTGCAGTACAGGCGGCTTGCACTCTATTCCTGACTGATCCTGGAACATAGAAACTCTTCTCCAAGGCCCAATGCCCTAGCTCTGGCTTATATCCTTGGTTTTATAATGATCAAGTACCTCCTCTGTCGTCTTTAGTACCTCTTGCTTTTCTGGACTTGCCTCTGTCTCTCCCAGCACTGACTCTAGAAGCTTCTGAACTCCCCAGTCTCCTCAGGCTGATTAACGGTGGTGTTCCTGCTTCTGCATGTATGAACTCAGGGGGGGAACCTTCTCCTTGGATCTGGAACCCGGTTACAGGGACTGCAATACCCTCTCCTGGTTTGCAGGCTTCAGGCCTGGACTTGACTCAGACATAGTCTGATCTGTAACCCAGTCAAAAATCTCCTATTCCTCTCCCTGACTGGGCCTTATATAACCTAGGGCTCCCTAGCTCCCTCTAGTGACTCAGAGCTGGAATGACACCCCTAGCAGACCTGTACATGCACATTTCACAGTAACAGGGAAATACATAACATTACATTATGAAGATGACTTGTACCAACCTCCCCATAAATAAGGGGAAACGACAGCACACAAGTGACCCTTCTGTAGTGGCGGGCATTACAGCTCCCGTACACTACACTATGACATGAATACAGATTCTGCGCTGACATAAGGCCAGATTCTCTGTTACGGGACCTCTCTCCTCTGCCTGGGTGCCTGGGCCTAAATGTGTGACAGTGGCCTGTTCCAGTGGTGGGTGACGTGAAGCCTGATTCTCTGCTATGACATGAAGACAGATTCTGCGCTGACATAAGGCCAGATTCTCTGTTACGGGACCGCTCTCCTCTGTCTGGGTGCCGGGGCCTAAATGTGTGACAATGGCCTGTTCCAGTGGTGGGTGACGTGAAGCCTGATTCTCTGCTATGACATGAATACAGATTCTGCGCTGACATAAGGCCAGATTCTCTGTTACGGGACCTCTCTCCTCTGCCTGGGTGCCTGGGCCTAAATGTGTGACAGTGGCCTGTTCCAGTGGTGGGTGACGTGAAGCCTGATTCTCTGCTATGACATGAAGACAGATTCTGCGCTGACATAAGGCCAGATTCTCTGTTACGGGACCGCTCTCCTCTGTCTGGGTGTCGGGGCCTAAATGTGTGACAGTGGCCTGTTCCAGTGGTGGGTGACGTGAAGCCTGATTCTCTGCTATGACATGAAGACAGATTCTGTGCTGACATCAGGCCAGATTCATTGTTACGGGACCTCTCTCCTCTGCCTGGGTGCCGGGGCCTAAATGTGTGACAGTGGCCTGTTCCAGTGGTGGGTGACGTGAAGCCTGATTCTCTGCTATGACATGAAGACAGATTCTGCGCTGACATAAGGCCAGATTCTCTGTTACGGGACCGCTCTCCTCTGTCTGGGTGCCGGGGCCTAAATGTGTGACAGTGGCCTGTTCCAGTGGTGGGTGACGTGAAGCCTGATTCTCTGCTATGACATGAATACAGATTCTGCGCTGACATAAGGCCAGATTCTCTGTTACGGGACCTCTCTCCTCTGCCTGGGTGCCTGGGCCTAAATGTGCGACAGTGGCCTGTTCCAGTGGTGGGTGACGTGAAGCCTGATTCTCTGCTATGACATGAAGACAGATTCTGCGCTGACATAAGGCCAGATTCTCTGTTACGGGACCGCTCTCCTCTGTCTGGGTGCCGGGGCCTAAATGTGTGACAGTGGCCTGTTCCAGTGGTGGGTGACGTGAAGCCTGATTCTCTGCTATGACATGAATACAGATTCTGCGCTGACATAAGGCCAGATTCTCTGTTACGGGACCTCTCTCCTCTGCCTGGGTGCCTGGGCCTAAATGTGTGACAGTGGCCTGTTCCAGTAGTGGGTGACGTGAAGCCTGATTCTCTGCTATGACATGAAGACAGATTCTGCACTGACATAAGGCCAGATTCTCTGTTACGGGACCTCTCTCCTCTGCCTGGGTGCCTGGGCCTAAATGTGTGACAGTGGCCTGTTCCAGTGGTGGGTGACGTGAAGCCTGATTCTCTGCTATGACATGAATACAGATTCTGCGCTGACATAAGGCCAGATTCTCTGTTACGGGACCTCTCTCCTCTGCCTGGGTGCCTGGGCCTAAATGTGTGACAGTGGCCTGTTCCAGTGGTGGGTGACGTGAAGCCTGATTCTCTGCTATGACATGAAGACAGATTCTGCGCTGACATAAGGCCAGATTCTCTGTTACGGGACCGCTCTCCTCTGTCTGGGTGCCGGGGCCTAAATGTGTGACAGTGGCCTGTTCCAGTGGTGGGTGACGTGAAGCCTGATTCTCTGCTATGACATGAATACAGATTTTGCGCTGACATAAGGCCAGATTCTCTGTTACGGGACCGCTCTCCTCTGTCTGGGTGCCGGGGCCTAAATGTGTGACAGTGGCCTGTTCCAGTGGTGGGTGACGTGAAGCCTGATTCTCTGCTATGACATGAATACAGATTCTGCGCTGACATAAGGCCAGATTCTCTGTTACGGGACCTCTCTCCTCTGCCTGGGTGCCTGGGCCTAAATGTGTGACAGTGGCCTGTTCCAGTAGTGGGTGACGTGAAGCCTGATTCTCTGCTATGACATGAATACAGATTCTGCGCTGACATAAGGCCAGATTCTCTGTTACGGGACCTCTCTCCTCTGCCTGGGTGCCTGGGCCTAAATGTGTGACAGTGGCCTGTTCCAGTGGTGGGTGACGTGAAGCCTGATTCTCTGCTATGACATGAAGACAGATTCTGCGCTGACATAAGGCCAGATTCTCTGTTACGGGACCGCTCTCCTCTGTCTGGGTGCCGGGGCCTAAATGTGTGACAGTGGCCTGTTCCAGTGGTGGGTGACGTGAAGCCTGATTCTCTGCTATGACATGAATACAGATTCTGCGCTGACATAAGGCCAGATTCTCTGTTACGGGACCTCTCTCCTCTGCCTGGGTGCCTGGGCCTAAATGTGTGACAGTGGCCTGTTCCAGTGGTGGGTGACGTGAAGCCTGATTCTCTGCTATGACATGAAGACAGATTCTGCGCTGACATAAGGCCAGATTCTCTGTTACGGGACCGCTCTCCTCTGTCTGGGTGCCGGGGCCTAAATGTGTGACAGTGGCCTGTTCCAGTGGTGGGTGACGTGAAGCCTGATTCTCTGCTATGACATGAATACAGATTCTGCGCTGACATAAGGCCAGATTCTCTGTTACGGGACCTCTCTCCTCTGCCTGGGTGCCTGGGCCTAAATGTGTGACAGTGGCCTGTTCCAGTAGTGGGTGACGTGAAGCCTGATTCTCTGCTATGACATGAAGACAGATTCTGCGCTGACATAAGGCCAGATTCTCTGTTACGGGACCGCTCTCCTCTGTCTGGGTGCCGGGGCCTAAATGTGTGACAGTGGCCTGTTCCAGTGGTGGGTGACGTGAAGCCTGATTCTCTGCTATGACATGAAGACAGATTCTGCGCTGACATAAGGCCAGATTCTCTGTTACGGGACCTCTCTCCTCTGCCTGGGTGCCTGGGCCTAAATGTGTGACAGTGGCCTGTTCCAGTGGTGGGTGACGTGAAGCCTGATTCTCTGCTATGACATGAAGACAGATTCTGCGCTGACATAAGGCCAGATTCTCTGTTACGGGACCTCTCTCCTCTGCCTGGGTGCCTGGGCCTAAATGTGTGACAGTGGCCTGTTCCAGTAGTGGGTGACGTGAAGCCTGATTCTCTGCTATGACATGAAGACAGATTCTGCGCTGACATAAGGCCAGATTCTCTGTTACGGGACCGCTCTCCTCTGTCTGGGTGCCGGGGCCTAAATGTGTGACAGTGGCCTGTTCCAGTGGTGGGTGACGTGAAGCCTGATTCTCTGCTATGACATGAATACAGATTCTGCGCTGACATAAGGCCAGATTCTCTGTTACGGGACCTCTCTCCTCTGCCTGGGTGCCTGGGCCTAAATGTGTGACAGCGGCCTGTTCCAGTGGTGGGTGACGTGAAGCCTGATTCTCTGCTATGACATGAAGACAGATTCTGCGCTGACATAAGGCCAGATTCTCTGTTACGGGACCGCTCTCCTCTGTCTGGGTGCCGGGGCCTAAATGTGTGACAATGGCCTGTTCCAGTGGTGGGTGACGTGAAGCCTGATTCTCTGCTATGACATGAATACAGATTCTGCGCTGACATAAGGCCAGATTCTCTGTTACGGGACCTCTCTCCTCTGCCTGGGTGCCTGGGCCTAAATGTGTGACAGTGGCCTGTTCCAGTAGTGGGTGACGTGAAGCCTGATTCTCTGCTATGACATGAAGACAGATTCTGCGCTGACATAAGGCCAGATTCTCTGTTACGGGACCGCTCTCCTCTCTCTGGGTGCCGGGGCCTAAATGTGTGACAGTGGCCTGTTCCAGTGGTGGGTGACGTGAAGCCTGATTCTCTGCTATGACATGAAGACAGATTCTGCGCTGACATAAGGCCAGATTCTCTGTTACGGGACCTCTCTCCTCTGCCTGGGTGCCTGGGCCTAAATGTGTGACAGTGGCCTGTTCCAGTGGTGGGTGACGTGAAGCCTGATTCTCTGCTATGACATGAATACAGATTCTGCGCTGACATAAGGCCAGATTCTCTGTTACGGGACCTCTCTCCTCTGCCTGGGTGCCTGGGCCTAAATGTGTGACAGTGGCCTGTTCCAGTGGTGGGTGACGTGAAGCCTGATTCTCTGCTATGACATGAAGACAGATTCTGCGCTGACATAAGGCCAGATTCTCTGTTACGGGACCGCTCTCCTCTGTCTGGGTGCCGGGGCCTAAATGTGTGACAATGGCCTGTTCCAGTGGTGGGTGACGTGAAGCCTGATTCTCTGCTATGACATGAATACAGATTCTGCGCTGACATAAGGCCAGATTCTCTGTTACGGGACCTCTCTCCTCTGCCTGGGTGCCTGGGCCTAAATGTGTGACAGTGGCCTGTTCCAGTAGTGGGTGACGTGAAGCCTGATTCTCTGCTATGACATGAAGACAGATTCTGCGCTGACATAAGGCCAGATTCTCTGTTACGGGACCGCTCTCCTCTGTCTGGGTGCCGGGGCCTAAATGTGTGACAGTGGCCTGTTCCAGTGGTGGGTGACGTGAAGCCTGATTCTCTGCTATGACATGAAGACAGATTCTGCGCTGACATAAGGCCAGATTCTCTGTTACGGGACCTCTCTCCTCTGCCTGGGTGCCGGGGCCTAAATGTGTGACAGTGGCCTGTTCCAGTGGTGGGTGACGTGAAGCCTGATTCTCTGCTATGACATGAAGACAGATTCTGCGCTGACATAAGGCCAGATTCTCTGTTACGGGACCGCTCTCCTCTGTCTGGGTGCCGGGGCCTAAATGTGTGACAGTGGCCTGTTCCAGTGGTGGGTGACGTGAAGCCTGATTCTCTGCTATGACATGAAGACAGATTCTGTGCTGACATCAGGCCAGATTCATTGTTACGGGACCTCTCTCCTCTGCCTGGGTGCTGGGGCCTAAATGTGTGACAGTGGCCTGTTCCAGTGGTGGGTGACGTGAAGCCTGATTCTCTGCTATGACATGAATACAGATTCTGCGCTGACATAAGGCCAGATTCTCTGTTACGGGACCTCTCTCCTCTGCCTGGGTGCCTGGGCCTAAATGTGTGACAGTGGCCTGTTCCAGTGGTGGGTGACGTGAAGCCTGATTCTCTGCTATGACATGAAGACAGATTCTGCGCTGACATAAGGCCAGATTCTCTGTTACGGGACCGCTCTCCTCTGTCTGGGTGCCGGGGCCTAAATGTGTGACAGTGGCCTGTTCCAGTGGTGGGTGACGTGAAGCCTGATTCTCTGCTATGACATGAATACAGATTCTGCGCTGACATAAGGCCAGATTCTCTGTTACGGGACCTCTCTCCTCTGCCTGGGTGCCTGGGCCTAAATGTGTGACAGTGGCCTGTTCCAGTGGTGGGTGACGTGAAGCCTGATTCTCTGCTATGACATGAAGACAGATTCTGCGCTGACATAAGGCCAGATTCTCTGTTACGGGACCGCTCTCCTCTGTCTGGGTGCCGGGGCCTAAATGTGTGACAGTGGCCTGTTCCAGTGGTGGGTGACGTGAAGCCTGATTCTCTGCTATGACATGAATACAGATTCTGCGCTGACATAAGGCCAGATTCTCTGTTACGGGACCTCTCTCCTCTGCCTGGGTGCCTGGGCCTAAATGTGTGACAGTGGCCTGTTCCAGTGGTGGGTGACGTGAAGCCTGATTCTCTGCTATGACATGAAGACAGATTCTGCGCTGACATAAGGCCAGATTCTCTGTTACGGGACCTCTCTCCTCTGCCTGGGTGCCTGGGCCTAAATGTGTGACAGTGGCCTGTTCCAGTAGTGGGTGACGTGAAGCCTGATTCTCTGCTATGACATGAAGACAGATTCTGCGCTGACATAAGGCCAGATTCTCTGTTACGGGACCGCTCTCCTCTGTCTGGGTGCCGGGGCCTAAATGTGTGACAGTGGCCTGTTCCAGTGGTGGGTGACGTGAAGCCTGATTCTCTGCTATGACATCAATACAGATTCTGCGCTGACATAAGGCCAGATTCTCTGTTACGGGACCTCTCTCCTCTGCCTGGGTGCCTGGGCCTAAATGTGTGACAGTGGCCTGTTCCAGTGGTGGGTGACGTGAAGCCTGATTCTCTGCTATGACATGAAGACAGATTCTGCGCTGACATAAGGCCAGATTCTCTGTTACGGGACCGCTCTCCTCTGTCTGGGTGCCGGGGCCTAAATGTGTGACAATGGCCTGTTCCAGTGGTGGGTGACGTGAAGCCTGATTCTCTGCTATGACATCAATACAGATTCTGCGCTGACATAAGGCCAGATTCTCTGTTACGGGACCTCTCTCCTCTGCCTGGGTGCCTGGGCCTAAATGTGTGACAGTGGCCTGTTCCAGTAGTGGGTGACGTGAAGCCTGATTCTCTGCTATGACATGAAGACAGATTCTGCGCTGACATAAGGCCAGATTCTCTGTTACGGGACCGCTCTCCTCTGTCTGGGTGACGGGGCCTAAATGTGTGACAGTGGCCTGTTCCAGTGGTGGGTGACGTGAAGCCTGATTCTCTGCTATGACATGAAGACAGATTCTGCGCTGACATAAGGCCAGATTCTCTGTTACGGGACCTCTCTCCTCTGCCTGGGTGCCTGGGCCTAAATGTGTGACAGTGGCCTGTTCCAGTGGTGGGTGACGTGAAGCCTGATTCTCTGCTATGACATGAAGACAGATTCTGCGCTGACATAAGGCCAGATTCTCTGTTACGGGACCGCTCTCCTCTGTCTGGGTGCCGGGGCCTAAATGTGTGACAGTGGCCTGTTCCAGTGGTGGGTGACGTGAAGCCTGATTCTCTGCTATGACATGAAGACAGATTCTGTGCTGACATCAGGCCAGATTCATTGTTACGGGACCTCTCTCCTCTGCCTGGGTGCTGGGGCCTAAATGTGTGACAGTGGCCTGTTCCAGTGGTGGGTGACGTAAAGCCTGATTCTCTGCTATGACATGAAGACAGATTCTGCGCTGACATAAGGCCAGATTCTCTGTTACGGGACCGCTCTCCTCTGTCTGGGTGCCGGGGCCTAAATGTGTGACAGTGGCCTGTTCCAGTGGTGGGTGACGTGAAGCCTGATTCTCTGCTATGACATGAAGACTGATTCTGCGCTGACATGAAGCCAGATTCTCTGCTATGGCATGAAGAGACTGATTCTCTGCTGACATGAAGCCAGATTCTTTGCTATGGCATGAAGAGACTGATTCTCTGCTGACGTGAAGCCAGATTCTCTGCTATGGGACCTCTGTCCAATTGATATTGGTTCATTTTTATTTTTTTAATTTTTATTTTAATTCATTTCCCTATCCACATTTGTTTGCAGGGGATTTACCTACATGTTGCTGCCTTTTGCTGCCCTCTAGCTCTTTCCTGGGCTGTTTTACAGCCTTTTTAGTGCCCAAAAGTTCGGGTCCCCATTGACTTCAATGGGGTTCGGGTTCGGGACGAAGTTCGGATCGGGTTCGGATCCCGAACCCGAACATTTCCGGGAAGTTCGGCCGAACTTCTCGAACCCGAACATCCAGGTGTTCGCTCAACTCTAGTAAGGACCTCTGCCTGCTGCAATTGGCGGAGCTCATGACCCTCATGCGGTCTGACATTGAACAAATACCTTCATTTTTCAAGGAAGTGGTTCTGGTGTGGTCGGAGATTATTCCCCAGGTAGTATGGCATGGCGCCAGGGATGCAGAGGCGGTCGAAAAATGTAGACGTACGGTAATTCCTGTATTTCCAGTTTCATGAGGTCCCGTGGTGGTATTATGGTCCGCCACCATCAGCTGGAAGGCGACAACCGGTCCTTGATGAGACCAGATGGGGTGCATCTCTCAGATATTGGATTAGATATTTTTCTTTCTGGCATTCAGGATGGGGTTGAATAGGCCATGTTTTTGCTGGGTGGTGGTCGGAGCGGCATTTGAATACAGTGGAGATTTTCTGGAAGCTGATGGCGGACTTGCCCGCTGGGAGTCCAGTGGTTGGCATACCGCGCCGATGGTTATGGAGATGTTTTGGGTATTGCCGCGTTAAAATTAATAAAGAAGCTGTTGCCGATCACCACCCAGCAATTAAGAAAGTTAAAGTATGTGTTGGTGTCATTTGTTATCGGGGTTGGCGGTTGGAAGGGGCCATGGGCTGGTTAAAGTTACACCCCCCCTCCTTTCGGTACCAGCAGTCTGGATAGCACCCGACTGCCTATGGAGGGTGCGTAGGGACTGGTGGTCTGTCCCCCTTTTCCCCCCACTTCGGTCTGTTTATCTGATACTGGCCCCTTCACAGGGTTCATATGCATGTAATCTGCTGGGATATAGTACTTTAGGGGTTAAATGGCAGGGGCCCCTCCTTTAGGGCACGAGGAGTTGAAGGGAACGCCTTACTTATTGGGGAGAAAATTCCGCCTGGTGACTGACCACTTCCCTCTCAAGTGGATGAGCCAGGCCAAAGAGAGGAATGCCCGGGTCACCCGATAGTTTCTCTCCCTACAAAACTTAAAGTTTTCGGTTGAACACAGGACATGCCGGTTACAGGGAAACGCGGATGCCCTGTCCCGGGTACACTGTCTGGCATGTGTTCACCCCCTCAGGGTCAAACAAAAAGCAGGTGGGGTTGTATGTGACACCGTGAGAGGTTTGGTCTGGGAAAACAGGTATTTTCCTCCCAGCATGTGCTGCTGGACTGATTTACAGACAGGTGAGGTCAAATACCGGACCGGATTTTAAGTGCCGGTCAGGTTTTGGCAGCACCTGGCTGTCCTTAAATAGGCAGCTGGGCTCAGAAGCTATGTCTGTGTGCTGGGATCTGAGGCCTGTGCTGTGCTGGAGAGCTGAGACCCGTGTGTCAGGGGAACAGGCCGCCTAAACCTGTATTTGGACTTTCTGATGCAGAACTGCCACCAAGGTGACTTTTTGTTATATTAACTTGCCATTGGGTGTGAAGTACTGTAGAACCAATACTGCAAAAGTGAAGTTTTGTTTTTGGCACCATGTGTGAATAAACACTGAAGTTTGAATTACGAACTTGTATTTTGCCTCTGTACTGCGCCTGCTTATCCTAACTACCAGAGCGAATCCCCACAATATATGGAGCTGGGGGGGGGGTGTATGTATATATATATATATATATATATATAGAGCTGGGGGTATATATAGATGGAGCCTGGTGTGTGTGTGTGTGTGTGTATAGACACTCACCTAAAGAATTATTAGTGCCCCCATACTAATACGGTGTTGGACCCCCTTTTGCCTTCAGAACGGCCTTAATTCTACGTGGCATTGATTCAACAAGGTGCTGATAGCATTCTTTAGAAATGTTGGCCCATATTGATAGGATAGCATCTTGCAGTTGATGGAGATTTGAGGGAAGCACATCCAGGGCACGAAGCTCCCGTTCTACCCCATCCCAATTGGGTTGAGATCTGGTGACCATTTTAGTACAGTGAACTCATTGTCATGTTCAAGAAACCAATTTGAAATGATTCGAGCTTTGTGACATGGTGCATTATCCTGCTGGAAGTAGCCATCAGAGGATGGGTACATGGTGGTCATGAAGGGATGGACATGGTCAGAAACAATGCTTAGGTAGCCCGTGGCATTTAAACGATGCCCAATTGGCACTAAGGGGCCTAAAGTGTGCCCAGAAAACATCCCCCACACCATTACACCACCACCAGCCTGCACAGTGGTAACAAGGCATGATGGATACATGTTCTTATTCTGTTTACGCCAAATTTGGACTCTACCATTTGAATGTCTCAACAGAAATCGAGACTCATCAGACCAGGCAACATTTTTCCAGTCTTCAACAGTCCGATTTTGGTGAGCTCGTTCAAATTGTAGCCTCTTTTTCCTACTTGTAGTGGAGATGAGTGGTACCCGGTGGGGTCTTCTGCGGTTGTAGCCCATCCGCCTCAAGGTTGTGCGTGTTGTGGCTTCACAAATGCTTTGCTGCATACCTCGGTTGTAACGAGTGGTTATTTCAGTCAACGTTGCTCTTCTATCAGCTTGAATCAGTCGGCCCATTCTCCTCTGACCTCTAGCAACCACAAGGCATTTTTGCCCACAGGACTGCCGCATACTGGATGTTTTTCCCTTTTCACACCATTCTTTGTAAACCCTAGAAATGGTTGTGCGTGAAAATCCCAGTAACTGAGCAGATTGTGAAATACTCAGACCGGGCCGTCTGGCACCAACAACCATGCCACGCTCAAAATTGCTTAAATCACCTTTCTTTCCCATTCTGACATTCAGTTTGGAGTTCAGGAGATTGTCTTGACCAGGAGCACACCCCTAAATGCATTGAAGCAACTGCCATGTGATTGGTTGACTAGATAATTGCATTAATGAGAAATAGAACAGGTGTTCCTAATAATTATTTAGGTGAGTGTATATATATATATATATATATATATATACAGTGGATATAAAAAGTGTACACACCCCTGTTAAAATGTCAGGTTTCTGTGAAAAAATGAGACAAAAATAAATCATTTCAGAACTTTTTCCACCTTTAATGTGACCTATAAACTGTACAACTCAATTGAAAAACAAACTGAAATCTTTTAGGTGGAGGGAAGAAAAAATGTAAAAATAAAATAATATGGTTGCATAAGTGTGCACACCCTTAAACTAATACTTTGTTGAAGCACCTTTTGATGTTATTACAGCGTTCAGTCTTTTTGGGCATGAGTCTATCAGCATGGCACATTTTGACTCTTCTTTGCAAAAACACTCCAAATCTGTCAGATTGCGAGGGCATCTCCTGGGCACAGCCCTCTTCAGATCACCCCACAGATTGTCAATCGGATTCAGGTCTGGACTCTGGCTGAGCCATTCCAAAACTGTAATCTTCTTCTGGTGAAGCCATTCCTTTGATAGGTGTATATATCAGTAATTATATGGATCTGGGTGTATATATATTGTGAGACAGTGACAGGCCTCATGGCTGTTAGGAGAGAGGAATGGCAGGATTCTCCATCTCTTTCCCATCAGTGGTCAGGCCTGAGGCAGCAAAAGGAGCCACAATCAACGGAGCATAAAGCTGTCCTCAAAGTGAGAGCGGTGTGTCTTGTGTTGTACAGAAGCCTGGAGCGGTTCTGTGTGTGGTTTGAGCTAGGAGCACTGAGAGACCACCAGGCTGGGATTAGCCTGAGGTTTGAGGGCTCCCGCGATGCCTAGGGATAAGGGTCGCATGGTCAGTGTCGGGTGGACGACTAGACCACAATCCCCCAAAAGACACCGGTGTGGTAACAGCCCGGAGGCTGATGGACATTAGGCTGGGAAAGCCGCATGGGTTCATGTGTGTGTGAACGGTGACTTAGGTGAGTCAGGGATATACTGTGTTTAGGTAGAGTCCAGACGGGCAGGCTTTCATTTTGTTTTGTATCATTTGTTTGTGCTTGTGTTGCAATAAAGCATGAGTTGGGACATGAAAACCTGTTGTCTGCGAAGGTATTTGTGATGATGATCCCCGGAAAGAAAGGTACCTCTCACAATATATATATATAGCTGGGGGTATGTATGTGGAGCTGAAGATATATAAATATATATATATATATATATACAGTACAGACCAAAAGTTTGGACACACCTTCTCATTCAAAGAGTTTTCTTTATTTTCATGACTATAAAGGCATCAAAACTATGAATTAACACATGTGGAATTATATACATAACAAACAAGTGTGAAACAACTGAAAATATGTCATATTCTAGGTTCTTCAAAGTAGCCACCTTTTGCTTTGATTACTGCTTTGCACACTCTTGGCATTCTCTTGATGAGCTTCAAGAGGTAGTCCCCTGAAATGGTCTTCCAACAGTCTTGAAGGAGTTCCCAGAGATGCTTGGCACTTGTTGGCCCTTTTGCCTTCACTCTGCGGTCCAGCTCACCCCAAACCATCTCGATTGGGTTCAGGTCCGGTGACTGTGGAGGCCAGGTCATCTGGCGCAGCACCCCATCACTCTCCTTCATGGTCAAATAGCCCTTACTTTCAACGTTTTCCCAATTTTTCGGCTGACTGACCGACCTTAATTTCTTAAAGTAATGATGGCCACTCGTTTTTCTTTACTTAGCTGCTTTTTTCTTGCCATAATACAAATTCTAACAGTCTATTCAGTAGGACTATCAGCTGTGTATCCACCTGACTTCTCCTCAACGCAACTGATGGTCCCAACCCCATTTATAAGGCAAGAAATCCCACTTATTAAACCTGACAGGGCACACCTGTCAAGTGAAAACCATTTCAG
Source organism: Bufo bufo (assembly GCF_905171765.1). Lineage (NCBI taxonomy): Eukaryota > Metazoa > Chordata > Amphibia > Anura > Bufonidae > Bufo > Bufo bufo. The sequence continues at coordinate 545,791,321 of NC_053393.1, read as the reverse complement.
GGGACTACCTCTTGAAGCTCATCAAGAGAATGCCAAGAGTGTGCAAAGCAGTAATCAAAGCAAAAGGTGGCTACTTTGAAGAACCTAGAATATGACATATTTTCAGTTGTTTCACACTTGTTTGTTATGTATATAATTCCACATGTGTTAATTCACAGTTTTGATGCCTTCAGTGTGAATCTACAATTTTCATAGTCATGAAAATAAAGAAAACTCTTTGAATGAGAAGGTGTGTCCAAACTTTTGGTCTGTACTGTATATATATATATATATATATATATATTCTGTATATAGAGATGGGGGTATATACAGAGCTGGGGGTATATACAGAGCTGGGGGTATATACAGAGCTGGGGGTGTATACAGAGCTGGGGGTATATATAGAGCTGGGGGTATATACAGAGCTGGGGGTATATATAGAGATGGGGGTATATATAGAGCTGGGGGTATATACAGAGCTGGGGGTATATACAGAGCTGGGGGTATATACAGAGCTGGGGGTATATATAGAGATGGGGTATATATAGAGCTGGGGGTATATACAGAGCTGGGGGTATATACAGAGCTGGGGGTATATATATAGATGGGGGTATATACAGAGCTGGGGGTATATATAGAGCTGGGGGTATATATAGAGCTGGGGGTATATACAGAGCTGGGGGTATATATAGAGATGGGGGTATATACAGAGATGGGGGTATATATAGAGATGGGGGTATATACAGAGCTGGGGGTATATACAGAGCTGGGGGTATATATAGAGCTGGGGTATATATAGAGCTGGGGTATATATAGAGCTGGGGGTATATACAGAGCTGGAGGTATATATAGAGATGGGGGTATATACAGAGCTGGGGGTATATATAGAGATGGGGGTATATATAGAGCTGGGGGTATATACAGAGCTGGGGGTATATATATAGATGGGGGTATATACAGAGCTGGGGGTATATATAGAGCTGGGGGTATATATAGTGCTGGGGGTATATACAGAGCTGGGGGTATATATAGAGATGGGGGTATATACAGAGCTGGGGGTATATATAGAGATGGGGGTATATATAGAGCTGGGGGTATATACAGAGCTGGGGGTGTATACAGAGCTGGGGGTATATATAGAGCTGGGGGTATATACAGAGCTGGGGGTATATACAGAGCTGGGGGTATATACAGAGCTGGGGGTATATATAGAGCTGGGGTATATATAGAGATGGGGGTATATATAGAGCTGGGGGTATATACAGAGCTGGAGGTATATACAGAGCTGGGGGTATATACAGAGCTGGGGGTATATATATAGATGGGGGTATATACAGAGCTGGGGTATATATACAGCTGGGGGTATATACAGAGCTGGGGGTATATATAGAGCTGGGGGTATATACAGAGCTGGGGTATATATAGAGATGGGGGTATATACAGAGCTGGGGGTATATATAGAGCTGGGGGTATATACAGAGCTGGGGTATATATAGAGATGGGGTATATACAGAGCTGGGGGTATATACAGAGCTGGGGGTATATACAGAGCTGGGGGTATATACAGCGCTGGGGGTATATACAGAGCTGGGGTATATATAGAGCTGGGGTATATATAGAGCTGGCGGTATATACAGAGCTGGGGTATATATAGAGATGGGGGTATATACAGAGCTGGGGGTATATACAGAGCTGGGGGTGTATACAGAGCTGGGGGTATATACAGAGCTGGGGGTATATACAGAGCTGGGGGTATATATAGAGCTGGGGGTATATACAGAGCTGGGGGTATATATAGAGCTGGGGGTATATACAGAGCTGGGGTATATATAGAGATGGGGGTATATACAGAGCTGGGGGTATATATAGAGATGGGGGTATATATAGAGCTGGGGGTGTATACAGAGCTGGGGGTATATATAGAGATGGGGGTATATACAGAGCTGGGGGTATATATAGAGCTGGGGGTGTATACAGAGCTGGGGGTATATACAGAGCTGGGGTATATATACAGCTGGGGGTATATACAGAGCTGGGGGTATATATAGAGCTGGGGGTATATACAGAGCTGGGGTATATATAGAGATGGGGGTATATACAGAGCTGGGGGTATATATAGAGCTGGGGGTATATACAGAGCTGGGGTATATACAGAGCTGGGGGTGTATACAGAGCTGGGGGTATATATAGAGCTGGGGTATATATAGAGCTGGGGTTATATACAGAGCTGGGGTATATATAGAGATGGGGGTATATATAGAGATGGGGGTATATACAGAGCTGGGGTATATACAGAGCTGGGGGTGTATACAGAGCTGGGGGTATATATAGAGCTGGGGTATATATAGAGCTGGGGGTATATATAGAGATGGGGGTATATATACAGAGCTGGGGGTATATATAGAGATGGGGGTATATACAGAGCTGGGGGTATATATAGAGCTGGGGGTATATATACAGAGCTGGGGGTATATATAGAGATGGGGGTATATACAGAGCTGGGGGTATATATAGAGCTGGGGGTATATACAGAGCTGGGGTATATATAGAGATGGGGGTATATATAGAGCTGGGGGTATATATAGAGCTGGGGGTATATACAGAGCTGGGGTATATATAGAGATGGGGGTATATACAGAGCTGGGGGTATATATAGAGCTGGGGGTATATACAGAGCTGGGGTATATACAGAGCTGGGGGTGTATACAGAGCTGGGGGTATATATAGAGCTGGGGTATATATAGAGCTGGGGTTATATACAGAGCTGGGGTATATATAGAGATGGGGGTATATATAGAGATGGGGGTATATACAGAGCTGGGGTATATACAGAGCTGGGGGTGTATACAGAGCTGGGGGTATATATAGAGCTGGGGTATATATAGAGCTGGGGGTATATATAGAGATGGGGGTATATATACAGAGCTGGGGGTATATATAGAGATGGGGGTATATACAGAGCTGGGGGTATATATAGAGCTGGGGGTATATATACAGAGCTGGGGGTATATATAGAGATGGGGGTATATACAGAGCTGGGGGTATATATAGAGCTGGGGGTATATACAGAGCTGGGGTATATATAGAGCTGGGGGTATATATAGAGATGGGGGTATATATACAGAGCTGGGGGTATATATAGAGATGGGGGTATATACAGAGCTGGGGGTATATATAGAGCTGGGGGTATATATACAGAGCTGGGGGTATATATAGAGATGGGGGTATATACAGAGCTGGGGGTATATATAGAGCTGGGGGTATATACAGAGCTGGGGTATATATAGAGATGGGGGTATATATAGAGCTGGGGGTATATATAGAGCTGGGGGTATATACAGAGCTGGGGTATATATAGAGATGGGGGTATATATAGAGCTGGGGGTATATATAGAGCTGGGGGTATATACAGAGCTGGGGTATATATAGAGATGGGGGTATATACAGAGCTGGGGGTATATACAGAGCTGGGGGTATATACAGAGCTGGGGGTGTATACAGAGCTGGGGGTATATATAGAGCTGGGGTATATATAGAGCTGGGGGTATATATAGAGATGGGGGTATATATACAGAGCTGGGGGTATATATAGAGATGGGGGTATATACAGAGCTGGGGGTATATATAGAGCTGGGGGTATATATACAGAGCTGGGGGTATATATAGAGATGGGGGTATATACAGAGCTGGGGGTATATATAGAGCTGGGGGTATATACAGAGCTGGGGTATATATAGAGCTGGGGGTATATATAGAGATGGGGGTATATATACAGAGCTGGGGGTATATATAGAGATGGGGGTATATACAGAGCTGGGGGTATATATAGAGCTGGGGGTATATATACAGAGCTGGGGGTATATATAGAGATGGGGGTATATACAGAGCTGGGGGTATATATAGAGCTGGGGGTATATACAGAGCTGGGGTATATATAGAGATGGGGGTATATATAGAGCTGGGGGTATATATAGAGCTGGGGGTATATACAGAGCTGGGGTATATATAGAGATGGGGGTATATATAGAGCTGGGGGTATATATAGAGCTGGGGGTATATACAGAGCTGGGGTATATATAGAGATGGGGGTATATATAGAGCTGGGGGTATATATAGAGATGGGGGTGTATATACAGGACCAGTGAATGAGGTTTATACAGAGCTAATCCAACTCTGCAGGAGAAATGATTGCGGAATCTGCACAGAATTTGAGCGGTGGTTTCAGATTTTACTTCTGCACTTTGTAGATAGATGTGACTTATAGGTGGCATGTGATATGACAGAGTAGGATGGGTGCAGGAAGAGGGTCAGGTTTGTGGGGGGGGGGGGGGGGGGGGGGTGCAGTCTCTGTTCTAAACTCCACTTGTCCGGCCCTCCTTTCTCTATGCTGAGGAGAGAACATCGAGAGCGCACACTGGTCGTCTGCAGTGTATTTTTGCAACCCCCACTTTGCCCATTCAAGCAGTGCCCCAGTCCAGGTACACATACTGCCTGCCGCCTGAGGCTCTGGGGGATGAGCAATCACTGCTTTCGTCTCTCATCCTCCAGTTTCATTGTCTGTGGGCTGTAGATCCCAGGAAGACCGACCCGATCAACAAATGAATGAGCGTTTTCTAGTTCGTCAGATAATCGGTGGCAACAGGGAAATTATTGGCAACAAGCATTCATCCTCAATTTTTACCCCTGCGATTCTCTATGCAAATAAAGGCTTCAGTGCACCAAGGGCCGTGACTTGCACTGCAAAGTTGAGGAGCTAAGGTGCACCGAGGGACTAGACCCCCCCCCCCCCCCGCCCCAATCGGTGAAGCTTTCATCTGCATAAAGTATAAAAACTTTTTTTCTTGGAATCGATTTTTACAAGATAGGTATCAATTTCATAAGCAGGGCCAACCCCCACTGCAGTGTGGCTGGTTTAATGGGGTTGATCCTGCTTTCTGGTGCTCTTCAAATATTGCAAGAAAATATCAGCTCATTGCCTATTGCATTGCTATTTTTTAGTTTGGAATTGGTGCCCTGGAGTAGCCTATGGCTTATATCTACTAGGTTTTGGGTTCCAAGTCTGGCAGCAGATGACAAATTCAAGTGATGTTTGACTTTCCTCGCCCGTCAGGGTCAAATGAGCTTCAGATACACTGTGAATTTGCTAGCTTAAATCAAATAGCCAAAGAAAACCCCTAAAGTAAGTAAATCCTCCAGGCTCGGATTTGCCCACCGGGGAGGAGATGGATTCCCTTGAGGACCCACGGCCTCCTGCACCCAGAGATACAGTTTCAGAAGACGCAGGACTAATCATTGCTGTTCTGTTTCACAGGAGACATAATTATTGTATCCAGCAGGTGGCAGTATCACACAGTGGTGTAAGATTCTACAAGAGGCACCGCAGTATCCACTAAACTTCCAGTGCTGCTTGCAGTGAAGGAGGAGAGAACATGTCTGGCCACCCTCCTGCCGACAGGAGATGTGGCTGCTGTTAATAAGGACTCCTCTGCTGTGCTGGGCTGATTTCAGAGGTTGGAGTCTGTAAGGGGGAAATAGGGGATCTGTTTCTAGCACAGTCAGTCCTATATACAGTATGTGTATGCATGCTGCTCTCTGCAGGGTTCAGCTTTATTTTTGCAGCAAGGGTCCCTGCCCCAGTTACCCCTCTCTAGTGTCCCTATCCCGAATTCCTCCTAATGACTCTGCTCTAGGTCCCCCAATGTCTCTGCTTTAGGTGCACTCCTATAAGTGCCCCTGCTCCAGCTGCCTCCCCCAATGCCTCTACTCTAGATGCTCCCGCAATATTGGCCCTTCTCCAGGTGCCCCCCACTAGTACCCCTACTCCAGTTGCCCCCCCTGGTAACAGTGCTTCAGGAGCCCCCACCATTACCCTGCCTCCGGTGCCCCCTAATGCCACTGCTTCAGGTATGCCCCTCCTTTTGTGCCCTTGTTCCAGCTGGCCCCTTAATACCTCTGCTCGAGAATGCCCACTATTACCTTATCTCAGTTGCCCCCCAATGCCTCTGCTTCAGGTATACCCCTCCTTTTGTGCCCTTTCTCCAGCTGCCCTTCTAATTCCCCTGCTCCAGGATCCCCACTATTACCCTGTCTCAGGTGCCCCCTAATGCCACTTCTCTGGTATGCCCCTCCTTTTGCGCCCCTGCTCCCGCTGCCCCCCTAATACCCCTGCTTCAGGAGCCCCCACTATTACCCTGTCTCAGGTGCCCCCTAATACCACTTCTCCAGGTATGCCCCTCCTTTTGTGCCCTTGCCCATGTTGCACTTCTAGCACCTTTGCTTGGGGTTTGTTAAGGGTTGTGACCTGCAAAGAGGTGAGACTTATGTCCCCCAAAAATTCTGCACAGTGCGTCACATTCTCCAGTGGCAGCGTGGTTTACATGGCGGCAGTGATGATATCCCGTATTTACAGGCATCACTGCTGCCGGTGCTGAAGCAGTAGAGGATTTCAAGTCTATCCCCTCTTCCCAGCCTAGGGCATAACTATCTGATTAGTGGGGGTCTGATGCTCTGACCCCAATTTATCCCAAGAACGGGGGTCCTGTTTCCTCTTTTTAATGGTGTGACAGGTCACACATGTTCCCCGCTGCTCCATTCATTCTCTATGTGACCACTGGAAATAGCCGGCGCTGTACTCAGCTGTCTCTAGCGCCCCATAGAGAATAAATGGAGCTATTGCACCCCTATTGCACCCTAAAGGATGTGAATCCCTTATTGCACCCTCAAGTAAGAGAACCGCTTATTGCAACTCAAAGTAAGTGAACCCCCTATTGCAATTCAACATAAGTAAACCCACTTTGCACCCTAAAGTATTTGAACTGCCAACTCCCTCAAGTAAATGAAGCCACTTTGCACCCGTAAGTGAACCTCTTTTTGCACCCTAAAGTAAATGAACCATTTATTGCACCCAAAAATAACTAAACCCCCATTTCACCTAAAGTAAGTGCACCCCTACTTCATATTTTGAAATTCGAGTTTGGGTTGTGGCGTTTACTGAATTGCGTTATGGATTCCGTTACCACGGACCATAATGCAATTCCATGACGGAATGCATAACGGAAACCGGACGGATCCATTATACAGGCCATAGTCTTCTATTATGATGGAATGAATAACGGAATGCCTCTTAAGGCACATGTAAAAGGTCAACCAGTGTCATAGGGACATAGGGACAAAACTGCTGACAGATGCCTTTTAAAGGGAGTCTGTCAGCAACTTTACCTGTTTTAAACTGCTCACACCACTATGTGGGACTCATATACAGAAAACAGATAGTACCTTTCCTTGGCTTTTCTGAGTCTGTAAAGCTCCAAAAACTAAGTATATATATATATATATATATATATATATATATGTTTAAGTATTGAGTAGTCACACATCAGTGTTAGATATCAAAGTCAGATGTCAAAATAAGATGTCAGGTGTCAAGGGTCATAGTCAGGGGTCAAAGTCAGGTGATAGAGTCAGAGTCAGGTGTCATGTGTTAGAGTCAGATGTCAATGTCAGTCAGAGTCAGATATCAAAGTCAGCTGTCTCAGTCAGGTGCCAGAGTCAGGTGTCAATGTCAGATCTCAGAGTCACATGTCAGATATCAGAGGCAGGTGTTAGAGTCAGAGGTCAGTGTCAGATGTCAAAGTCAGATGTCAGGGATCAGAGTCAGATTTCAAATTCAGTCAGATGTCCAATATCAAAGTCAGATGTCACAGTCAGGTGTCAATGTCAGATCTCAGGGTCACATGTCGGATATCAGAGTCAAATGTCAGTCAGTTGTCAGAGTCAGATATCTTAGTCAGATGTCAGAGTCAGATATCAAAGTTAGATTTCAGAGTCAGGTGTCATAGTCAGATACCAAAGTTAGAGTCAGGGGCCACAGTCTGTTATCAGGGTGAGTATTTTGCCTCAAACTGACATTATTCTGATATTTGACTATGATATCTGATCATGTCCTAAAATAAAAACTGTACTGTTGTTTATGTCTGAAGACCTGTTTATGCGTTAAAAAGCTGCTTAGTCATCCCCACTGACTTGCATCAATTCAAAACTCTATAAAAGTCTCTGACAGACTAAAATTGTAACATTGTTTCTGTTTAGGCTGTTATTCTCCACTGTACACCTACCACTAGAAGGTTCTAGTTCAGCAAAAAAACTGTATATAAGGAGAGAAGTCAGAACCCCTAGTGTGCTGCAGACAGGAACCACTGATTAGTAGGAGAGACACTGCCAGACTTCATGAGTGATCAGAAGAAGATGCTGAGATGGGTGTTGGGGATGCTAAGCCTCAAACCCTGGGCCACCAGCCTTTGGCCAGGGTACCAGCCTTCTGGGAGAGAGAGAGGGATAGCTAGCTCACGACTTTCCTCAGCACAGAACCTTCTTCTGCTCAGGAGGAGACAGGAGTAGCCAGCTCAGTGCATTATCCACATTGTTTTGCACTTGAGTTCCTCCAGTAAGGAAACACACTGGTTCACTGCAGACCCTGACTCTGTGGACTTACTTCCCATTGGGGTGCAACGCGCATTACCATCCCTTCTGGAGAGCAGCAACGCGTGGTGACACTTGTTGGGTGTGTGGCCACACCAAAGCCCAGCCTCTGCAACACAATTCTAACACACCCTCAGCTGTGAGACGTGTTAGGTCTGTACAGGTTTTCAGCCTCTGGATGTAAACATGAATGTTCCCACTGACAGACAGCAAGCAGAGATCTTAAAAATGGTTAAACATTGAAACACAAAGTATATTAGAAAGTTGCAAAAGTTTTCATTATACATTGATCACGTTTGGTTAACCCCTCCATGATCTCTCCTGGTGCCTCCTGACCAGGTATCACACATATCACAGATATAACTGGCGCCACATATATTATAAGACTCTGTATCTTCATAACGGCTCTTCTGGTTAATCACTGATAAAAGATAGATTATGGCGGCCATGATCGATGTTTGGTGCGGAAAACCTTGCCGGAACTCCAAACGTTTTCATATGAATGGCTGGTCCTTCCTGCCCAAAGAAACGGCGAATTAAAGGTTAATTCTGCCAGGAGGTGTCAGGGTAAGGGGCAATCGAAACACAAGAAAAATGAAAAAAATGCAATTTTATGACATAACCTAAACTTTTAAAAGATAAAATTCTTGAAGCCACCATTTTGTAGAGCTCACTGCAAAAAGTGATATGCAACCACCACTAGGGGGAGCTCACTGCATACAGATTTATTATAAAGTTGAAAGCTGTATAAATACATATGCACACTCCCTCTGTGTACTCTCTACGGATTTCTGTTACACCATGTGCACCACGTGTTCAACAGCTGAGTGCCAAGGACTACTACAAAACTATATAAATTGATATGCCTCCCTCTAGTGGTGACTGCAGACTTGCAGAATTTTATGGCAGTTACTCACCTGTACCCTGCTGGCCATATGCCTTTTGACCCAGGTGTCTTGTTCGAGTCTTCCATTATGTAGTCTGGCCACAATCCAACTCTGGTAAGTCTAATTTGTTTTTGCCCTGTTTCTTCAGCAAAACAGCGAGACCAGACTCAATTGCTATTCAGCATCGTGCCCTGTCATTGGCTGCGTCAGAAGAACTCTGATATTTAAAAGTGTAACTGCGGTTTCAGTTTATTTTATTATAGTTTAGGAAAAGTGATGATAGACATTTGTGTAATATGTGCACAAATGGGAGGCTCAACACCTAGATGGATGAGTAACGGTGGGTTCACTGCTCACTGGGTCACCTACCCAGTATAAAGTAAAAGTAATAAACAAGCAGAGGAGCAGGCACACCACCTTCTGGAGTAAAAAATGTGACCACAATGTATTCAAATACAATAATGGGGTCATACGCTTGATAAAATGTGGAAACATATACCCAATAAAATAAAATAGATAATAAAATCAATCACATAAATCCACTGATTGAGGAGGTGTAAAAATTAACCATTATCCCTAGATAGAGAGTGATAAGGTTCACAAATACATCATCATTGTTCACCAGAGGCCCATAAAAATCATCAAAACTTGATATCCAATGTAAAAAAAGTCTCAATGTTGGAGACACAGCGGTCAGCTGCTATGGCCATGTGACTCACAGGTCCTGTCAGTCACAGGTCCTATATGGCAATTCTAGAAAATACAGTATTTCGATGAGGATAAAAGTAATTCTTTGCAGGCAAAAGGGGTTCTTTTTCCTTTTGGTTCGGACCCTCAGAGAGTATAGAGAAAAACACAGATTTCGGGACGCGTTTTGAGGCGACTTGCCTCTTCCTCAGTAGCCACTGAGGAAGAGGCAAGTCTCCTCGAAACACGTAAGGTAATCTGCGTTTTTCTATATAAATTATTTTTATCCTCATCACGTGGAGTCAGCGTCCTGGGCGGATTGTCCTCACAGAGTTTTACTACCCTCCGTCTCCTGGAACCAGTGCCCGTATTTACACGTGAGTTGGCTCTTATGCCTTTACACAGAACGGACACTGTATCGCCAACAGAGTGGTAAGAGCCTCAGTGAGGCAACTCTGAATCGCTGAATTGCTGTGCGCTCAGTTACACTTGGCTGTGATCATATCCATTCGGCTGTGTTCCTATATACACTGCTGTGTATTCAGTACTGAGACCTCCTTTATACACATATCGCTGTGTCTCCAACATGGAGACTTTTTTACATTGGATATCGAGTTTTGATGATTTTTACGGGCCTCTGGTGAACAATGATGATGTATTTGTGAACCTTATCACTCTCTATCTAGGGATAATGGTTCATTTTTATACCTCCTCAATCAGTGGATTTATGTGATTATATTCGATTGATTTTATTATCTATTTTATTTTATTGGGTATATGTTTTCCACCGTATGACCCCATTATTGTATTTTAATAAATTGTGGTCACATTTTATACTCCAGAAGGTGTTGTGCCTGCTCCTCTGCTTGTTTGTGTTAGGAGTTATACTGCCACCTGTAGGCTATATAGATATGACAGTTTATAACCTTTGTTATATTGTTTGTGTCTGAATAAAGTTTATTGACTTACCTCACATCGCCTCAGGAAACATGGTGTCAGAAGTGGAGAGGGCTTTGGTGTTTTAGAAGCCACTAAAGTCCTAATATCAGAACAAAAGATCAACAAGAATTGTTTCTCTGGTAATTTATTAATAAGAGACACACCGTGTTACAGAAAATGGCTGCACACAACTTCCCTGTGCCGTCTCCCATGGACTGTAAAGGGGACCTGGCAGTTAACTGGACATATTTCAAATGCCAGTGGGAAGATTATGAGGTGGCAACTGAACTCGATAAGAAAGACCCCGAGGTAAGGATAGCGACACTGTGCTCAGTGATGGGAGAGACGGTCTGCGTAAAGGTAAGGACAGCGACACTGCGCTCAGTGATGGGAGAGACGGTCTGCGTAAAGGTAAGGACAGCGACACTGCGCTCAGTGATGGGGAGAGACGGTCTGCGTAAAGGTAAGGACAGCGACACTGCGCTCAGTGATGGGAGAGACGGTCTGCGTAAAGGTAAGGACAGCGACGCTGCGCTCAGTGATGGGAGAGACGGTCTGCGTAAAGGTAAGGACAGCGACACTGCGCTCAGTGATGGGAGAGACGGTCTGCGTATTCATCAGCACCTCTCACTCTGATGCCGACAAGCAGGACACAGAGAAAACTCTGGAGGCATTACAGAGCCATTTTATGCCTTCACGTAACATCATTTATGAGAGGTACATATTCAATACCAAAAACCAAGGCCCATTGGAAACTATAGATCAGTATGTGACTAGGCTGAGGCAGCTCGCCGCTACATGTGAGTTTGGAGTATTACATGATGAACTTATCAGAGACAGAATAGTTCTGGGATCAAAAGACATTAATGCTAGAAAGAGACCTGAACCTACAGAGAGCCATGGACATGTGTAGAAGCCATGAACTTACAGAAATGCAAATACAAGCAATGCAAGAAAGCAAAAGTGAAACTGAAGCCGTACATTATACTGCTAGAACATATAAAAAGCCCATGAAAGAAAGCAAAGTAAAAACAATCAGATGTAGATACTGTGGAAACAACCACCCCTGGGGCAGAGACCACTGTCCTGCATATGGAGAAACCTGCAGTAAAGGCAGAAAGCACATGGCAGAATACATATGGCTTCACAGATCAAGAGCAGCAGCTCAGAAGAATCAGTATTCACTATTATTCATCAAATAGGAGCAGTAAGCAGTCCAGGATCACAGTGGTTTGAACTCAGCATTGACAGAGAAGCAGGGGAAAGGTTACACTGTCAGTTAGGGTGCATTCACACGTCCGTGTGTGTTTTGCGGATCCACGGATCCGCAAAACACGGACATCGGCAATGTGCGTTCCGCATTTTGCAGACCGCACATCGCCGGCATTCTCATAGAAAATTGCGGACAAGAATAGGACATGTTCTATAATTTTCGGGATCGGAATTGCGGATCCGCAATTCCGGATCCGGGCAGCACATCGTGCTGCCCCATGGGAATGAATGGGTCCGCAATTCCGTTCCGCAAAATGCGGAACGAAATTGCGGACATGTGAATGGACCCTTAGACTGTGGGGCCACCTGCAACCTTATGACATACAAAGACTATTGCAAAATTGTTAAAGAAGGAGAGCCAACATTACAGAAGAGTAATGTCAAATTAAAATGGTACAATGATACCTATATGATACCTATGGGCCAATGTAATCTAAATTGTACATATAAAGATAAAACGTATCCACTGCAATTCCAAGTTGTCCAAGGTAAACACAAACCACTTCTCTCAGCAGAAACATGTCAGAAAATTGTCCTCCTTACACTGAATGTAGAACATAATGTATTATTACATGATGACCAGCAAACAACTACAACTTCACCCTTTTCTTATGAAATGATCACAACTGAATATAGAGACATTTTCAAAGGACTAGGGTGTCTACCTGGAGAGTATAACCTAGAAATAGATGGAGCAATACCTCCTGTTCAACACCAACCACGTAGAGTGCCGGCTCCACTTAAAGCAGACTTAAAGGCGAAAATAGAGAGATTAGAGACACTGGGAGTGATAAAAAAGGTCATAGAACCTACGACATGGATAAGTAGTATGGTTGCTGTTAAGAAACCAGGCAAGCTGCGAATATGCATTGATACTGAAGACTTAAATAAAGCACTAAAACGCTCACATTATCCAATGCCCACTATAGAGGAAATCCTACCAAGTTTAATGCAAAAGTATTTTCTGTCTTGGATGCTAAGGATGGCTTCTGGCAAGTAAAACTGGCCACTAAAAGCAGTTATCTCACTACATTCTGAACTCCCTTTGGGCGTTTGCCTTTTGGGATTGCTACTGCACCAGAAGAATATCAACGTAGACAACATGAAGCAGTAGAAGACCTGCCCGGAGTGGAAGTTATTGCAGATGATATATTGGTGTATGGCTGTGGTGACACTACAGAGGAGGCCACAAAGGATCATGACAAGAATTTGATTGGACTCTTAGAGAGAACCTAAAATTCAATAAAAAGAAGCTGAGATTGAGGCTATCTTCGGTACCATACATGGGACATTTACTCACAGCAGAAGGCCTGCGTCCTGATCCAGAAAAAGTCAGAGCAATTTTAGAGGTACCAAAGCCTGACAATGTACAAGCAGTTCAGAGACTGCTAGGGTTTGTAAACTACCTTTCAAAATTCTTACCACATCTTTCGGATGTATGTGAACCACTACGCAGACTGACAGACAAAGACAGCTTGTGGGCCTGGCAATCCAGCCATGATAAAGCCCTCAAGCAAATTAAAGATATTGTTACTAAACATCCAGTTTTGAGATACTACAAAGTCAATGAAGAAGTAACAGTCCAATGTGATGCCAGTGAAAAAGGTCTTGGAGCAACACTTTTGCAAGGAGGTCAGCCAGTGACGTTTGCATCACGTACACTGTCTTCAACAGAACATAGATATGCCCAGATTAAAAAGGAATGTCTTGCCATTGTATATGCATGCCAGAAGTTTAATCAGTACTTACATGGAAAAAATATTATTAACATTGAGACTGATCATAAGCCACTAGAGAGCATTTTTAAAAAACCTCTCCTAGTAGCACCAAAACGTCTACAGCGCATGATGCTACAGTTGCAAAAATACAACCTGAATGTGGTTTACAAAAAAGGATCAGAAATGTATATTGCAGACTTCTTATCAAGAGCAGCATTACCTCGTAAAACAATGGACAAGGACACCCCAGATTATGAGATTTTCTTGATGCAATCAGAGGATGCATTTTCTAAGGAACTGGAAGAGATAAACTTTGCAGAATATCCAGGGGCGGACTGAGAACCCTCAGGGCCCCCGGGCAAAATAAATCAAGGGCCCCCATACAGGCCCCACCCATGTTCTGCTGCAAGCCCCAACCTTGTCCCGCCTCCAGCCACACCCTACACAATCTTTAATAAGATTTCAAAGTTAAAACGACACAAAAGGCACCCAGACCTTCAGCTCATTGATGTGGTCTGTGTACAGTGTCCCTTTTGCAAATCGAGCTGCAATGTTCTAGAGAAACTGCAATGTTTACGTTCCAGCAATAAGTCAGCCTCTAGTCGCTGGCAGCCACCTGAGGGCTTCCTGGATTAAAACAGACCTTTGGTCCGGTATCTGACGCTGGACTTATTCACACTCTGCATGATGACCTCCAGGGTCAGATTTTTCCCCATAGGAAAGCATTGATTCAATGCTTTCGTATGGGGTGATCTAATCTCAGCGTCCATTAGTGAGCCTCTGTTAGAAGCAGTGTGGGCATAACTACTGTGAAGGGGGCACATATCTGGGCATAACTACTGTGAAAGGGGGGGAGGCCCTTCACAGTAGTTATTAATCCCTTTCAGCAGTCCCCCCTTCAGTGAATGGGGGGCGGGTGCAATGCGGTAGGTGAACGTATTGCACCCGCACTGAATCCCGACCCATTCATTTCAATGGGGCTGTTCAGATGAGCGGTGATTTTCACGCATCACTTGTGCGTTGCGTGAAAATCGCAGCATGCTCTATATTCTGCGTTTTTCACGCAACGCAGGCCCCATAGAAGTGAATGGGGTTGCGTGAAAATCGCAAGCATCCGCAAGCAAGTGCAGATGCGGTGCGATTTTCACGCACGGTTGCTAGGAGACGATAGGGATGGAGACCCGATCATTATTATTTTCCCTTATAACATGGTTATAAGGGAAAATAATAGCATTCTGAATACAGAATGCATAGTAAACTAGCGCTGGAGGGGTTAAAAAAATAAATAAATAATTTAACTCACCTTAATCCACTTGATCGCGCAGACCGGCATCTCCTTCTGTCTCCTTTGCTGAACAGGACCTGTGGTGAGCATTAATTACAGGTAAAGGACCTTTGGTGACGTCACTCCGGTCATCACATGATCCATCACATGATCTTTTACCATGGTGATGGATCATGTGATGACCGGAGTGACGTCACCAAAGGTCCTTTACCTGTAATGAATGCTCACCACAGGTCCTGTTCAGCAAAGGAGACAGAAGGAGATGCCGGGCTACGCGATCAAGTGGACTAAGGTGAGTTAAATTATTTTTTTATTTTTTTTAACCCCTCCAGCGCTAGTTTACTATGCATTCTGTATTCAGAATGCTATTATTTTCCCTTATAACTATCTTATAAGGGGAAATAATACAATCTACAGAACACCGATCCCAAGCCCGAACTTCTGTGAAGAAGTTCGGGTTTGGGTACCAAACATGCGTGATTTTTCTCACGCGAGTGCAAAACGCATTACAATGTTTTGCACTCGCGCGGAAAAATCGCGGGTGTTCCCGCAACGCACCCGCACATTTTCCCGCAACGCCCGTGTGAACCCAGCCTAACAGGACAAGATTACTTAATAATTGTTGATTATTATTCAGATTTCTGGGAAATTGATTTAGTTTCTGATACCACCTCTAAAACAATTATAGATTGTTCCAAAGCACATTTTAGCAGACATGGAATCCCTGATTCTGTAATTACAGATAACGGACCACAGTTTGTCAGCTCAGAGTTTTCACGATTTTGTAGAGAGTGGGAATTTGAACATCTAAGGCTACTTTCACACTAGCGTTCGGGTGTCCGCTCGTGCGCTCCGTTTGAAGGGGCTCACGAGCGGCCCCGAACGCATCCGTCTGGCCCCAATGCATTCTCAGTGGAGGCGGATCCACTGAGAATGCATCCGCCTGCCAGCGCTCAGCCTCCGCTCCGTCAGTGAGCGGACACCTGAACGCTGCTTGCAGCGTTCGGGTGTCCGCCTGGCCGTGCGGAGGCGAGCGGATCCGTCCACACTTACAATGAAGATGACACTATACACTGCGTGCAGAATTATTAGGCAAATGAGTATTTTGACCACATCGTCCTCTTTATGCATGTTGTCTTACTCCAAGTTGTATAGGCTCGAAAGCCTACTACCAATTAAGCATATTAGTTGATGTGCATCTCTGTAATGAGAAGGGGTGTGGTCTAATGACATCAACACCCTATATTAGGTGTGCATAATTATTAGGCAACTTCCTTTCCTTTGGCAAAATGGGTCAAAAGAAGGACTTGACAGGCTCAGAAAAGTCAAAAATAGTGAGATATCTTGCAGAGGGATGCAGCACTCTTAAAATTGCAAAGCTTCTGAAGCGTGATCATCGAACAATCAAGCGTTTCATTCAAAATAGTCAACAGGGTCGCAAGAAGCGTGTGGAAAAACCAAGGCGCAAAATAACTGCCCATGAACTGAGAAAAGTCAAGCGTGCAGCTGCCAAGATGCCACTTGCCACCAGTTTGGCCATATTTCAGAGCTGCAACATCACTGGAGTGCCCAAAAGCACAAGGTGTGCAATACTCAGAGACATGGCCAAGGTAAGAAAGGCTGAAAGACGACCACCACTGAACAAGACACACAAGCTGAAACGTCAAGACTGGGCTAAGAAATATCTCAAGACTGATTTTTCTAAGGTTTTATGGACTGATGAAATGAGAGTGAGTCTTGATGGGCCAGATGGATGGGCCCGTGGCTGGATTGGTAAAGGGCAGAGAGCTCCAGTCCGACTCAGACGCCAGCAAGGTGGAGGTGTAGTACTGGTTTGGGCTGGTATCATCAAAGATGAGCTTGTGGGGCCTTTTCGGGTTGAGGATGGAGTCAAGCTCAATTCCCAGTCCTACTGCAGTTTCTGGAAGACACCTTCTTCAAGCAGTGGTACAGGAAGAAGTCTGCATCCTTCAAGAAAAACATGATTTTCATGCAGGACAATGCTCCATCACACGCGTCCAAGTACTCCACAGCGTGGCTGGCAAGAAAGGGTATAAAAGAAGAAAATCTAATGACATGGCCTCCTTGTTCACCTGATCTGAACCCCATTGAGAACCTGTGGTCCATCATCAAATGTGAGATTTACAAGGAGGGAAAACAGTACACCTCTCTGAACAGTGTCTGGGAGGCTGTGGTTGCTGCTGCACGCAATGTTGATGGTGAACAGATCAAAACACTGACAGAATCCATGGATGGCAGGCTTTTGAGTGTCCTTGCAAAGAAAGGTGGCTATATTGGTCACTGATTTGTTTTTGTTTTGTTTTTGAATGTCAGAAATGTATATTTGTGAATGTTGAGATGTTATATTGGTTTCACTGGTAAAAATAAATAATTGAAATGGGTATATATTTGTTTTTTGTTAAGTTGCCTAATAATTATGCACAGTAATAGTCACCTGCACACACAGATATCCCCCTAAAATAGCTAAAACTAAAAACAAACTAAAAACTACTTCCAAAAATATTCAGCTTTGATATTAATGAGTTTTTTGGGTTCATTGAGAACATGGTTGTTGTTCAATAATAAAATTAATCCTCAAAAATACAACTTGCCTAATAATTCTGCACTCCCTGTATGGCTCAATCTTCAAGCGGATCCGTTCCCCATTGACTTTCAATGTAAAGTCTGAACGGATCCGCTCAGGCTACTTTCAGACTTAGAAAATTTTCTAAGTAATAATGCAGACGGATCCGTTCTGAACGGATGCAAACGTCTGCATTATCGGAGCGGATCCGTCTGATGAAACATCAGACGGATCCGCTCCGAACGCTAGTGTGAAAGTAGCCTTACATCATCCCCATATCACAGTCAGTCTAACGGTAAAGCTGAAGCTACTGTAAAAGTAGCAAAAACACTCATAAAGAAAGCTAAACGAGATGACAAGGATATCTGGAAAGCGGTTCTTGACTGGAGAAATACCCCATCAGAAGGCACCAGCAGTAGTCCTGTACAACGGCTAATGTCAAGAAGGACCAGGACTTTACTTCCGACTGCTCAGAAACTGCTGTTTCCAAAGGTTATAAAAGGAGTGGTCCAGAACCTAACTGAAAGACGCAAAAAAGCAAAGGCATATTATGATAAAGGAGCCAAGGAACTTCCCGAACTAAGCATTGGTCAGCCAGTGCGAATACAACCATCACCGTCGCCAACAGATGAAATTTGGCGACAAGGTATTTGTTTGGAGAAAGTTGCTCCACGATCTTATAAAGTGGAAGCAAATGGACAGTTGTACAGAATGGACCAGGAAGTTTCTGATGACTGCGGATGACAAATCTGACATTGAAATAAGTGAAGTGATTACACCAGGTACATCTCCAGATGAGACAACTTCTGAAGAAACAGGGATGGATGATCATATGCAACAATGTGAAGCTCCTGGCACACCAAGACGTACTAGAACTAGGGTTATTAGGACACCAACAAGATATAATGTTATGTTATATATTACTTGATTTCACAAGAAAGGGAGGATGTTAGGAGTTTTACAGCAAGACACGGAGGCTCATATTGCTATCTCTTCCTTTACTCTCCACCAATAGCAGCAAAGAAAAAATTGACATAATCATAACAACAAAGAACCCTCCCCTGTCAGATCCTATATCAAGCAGCTCCTCTTCTGAATCTTCTTCTTTCTTTGCTGCTCCACCAGCTAAGTGCACCTACATTTTCTCCTGTGATATTGCTGTTTTGCTTACAGGTTGTTTGTCTGCGCTGCTTGCATCTAGGGTGACTAACCCTTATGTGCAGCGCTTCCTGGTGGGTTCTTCCCACTGTCTTTATCCCCTTTAGGTTCCTGTACTAGCCTTCTGGCTTTCACTGTCCCCATTGTTGGCTCTCCGTTGCCATTTTCCCATTCCCCTTACCGCGCTCTGCTCCGTTTTACTCCACAGCGCTTCCTCCCTCCCGCCGCTTGTCTCTGTATTGGGAGGCGGGGCCTCCCTCCCCATCATTCTGCGCCTTAGTTTGCCCGCGATTCGGGCCTTGTTCCCCTGCCGGCCGCGAGATCTCGGCGGCCATCTTTATGACGCGATCGTCTCGCGAGATCTCGGCGGCCATTTTCTTATACTTGGACGCGATTTCTCGTGGGCAGTTCGTCCACAGCGTTCCTCCCTGCATGCTGCTCCTGCCGGCCGCTCGTCTTTACTAGGGAGTTCTTCCATATTGTGGTATTTGGCGCTTTGCACTGCTAGGCTAGACATTGCTTAGTTCTAGTTGCATCCCCTTACTTGCGGCCAGTTATTTTCCTGTTTTTGCCTCATCATGTCCCACCCTGCCCAGTCTCCCACTAATGTTCCCCCCTCCTCTCCTGAAGATCATAGGGCATCTGGGGAGGATGCACAGGCGCTG
This sequence comes from Bufo bufo, assembly GCF_905171765.1. Taxonomy (NCBI): domain Eukaryota; kingdom Metazoa; phylum Chordata; class Amphibia; order Anura; family Bufonidae; genus Bufo; species Bufo bufo. The sequence goes on along the minus strand of NC_053393.1, from coordinate 545,771,669 downwards.
GCACTTCAGCGCTCTGTGTCTGATGCTATCATGGCAGCCATGGGCTCCATGACCACTATATTGTCCCAGAGCATTACCCAGGCACTATCAGCGCAGCCTACCAGAGTAGCTCTGCAGGATACCCAGAACACACCGCAGCCTACCTACACTGAACCTCCTGTTTCACAGGAGATCTTGACTGGTGCGCATCCTGCCACCCAAGGTAACGTGCATAGCTCACGTAAAAGGGCCTCATCACGCCAGGCAGAACGGGCGCGAACATGGAGGTGCGCTAGAGCACTATCCCCTAATGTGTCTGACTCGGACAGAGCATCGGACGAGGAGGCTTTTGCGGATGTGTATTATGTGTCAGAGGAGGATGTATCTCACCCTGTTCAGGGCCCCTCAGTCTCCGCTACTGTGGCCTCCTCTGCCAAGGACGTAGCGTCCTCCTCCGCCATTACCCGGTCTGATGCACTGCTAGATTCTGCGGGCGAACCTATGTTCGACCCCGACACCTTGCATCACCCTAGATCGGCGGAGTGGCTTCCCACTGAACATGTGGGTAGTTATTTGGAGCACTGGGTGCGTCACCCTCTGAGCCGTGAAACACAGAATAAACTTGCCGCTAGTCCCCAACAAGGTGTGTGACACCCCTGTGGTGGACCCCAAGATGTCACAGTTTTTGGCCAAAACTGGTTGGAACCCTAAAAAGGGCCTGGATTCAGCTCTACGCAGCTGCCAGGATAAAGTGCTGGATATCTTTGGCCCGCTGGCCAAGATTTTTGAACTAGCTGAGGCAGCTAGGACGGAGGGCTCCCCTATTGGCCCTGAAGAGTTGCGGGGTTGGACCCAAAGGGCGATGTGTATCGCCGAGAATGCCAACACCTCCTTGGCAATCGAAAGGCGTAAAGCCATTTTATTCAAAATCGACCCCAAATTGTCTAATTTGGCGCTCACAGAAGCAGGTAAGGACGCCCAGGGTCTCCTATTTGCCGATTCCTTTATTAAGGATATGGGGCGATTTGTTGGTACCTTCACCGCGCTAGACAAGGCCCAGTCATCTATGCGCAGGGTATTTCAGGGACGGGTCTCTAATCGGGCCGGCAGTAGCAGGGGCCGCCTGTCCGGCCATGCAAACTTTCAGGCCCGTGGCACAGGTAGAGGTTCCTTTGGTCAGAGACCTCCCTTCTAAGAACAAATCAACCCATCTCCTTTCTTCTCGACCAGAGGAGGCCAGTGATGATCTTGCTCCTTCAGAGGCAACCCCAAATCTCGCAGACCCTTCGGTAAGTCTTCCTCTGATTGGGGATTCTACGGTACCTTGTGTAGGGGGCAGACTCCAACTCTTTTCTCATGTCTGGAGCCTCATCACATCAGATCCATGGGTGCTGTCCACGGTCAGGGGCTTCTGCATAGAACTCACGGGGTCCCCGTGCATGGTTCCCCCCCCCACCCATACCGCTGTCGCGCCCGGATTGCGCACTAATAGATTCGGAACGGTCTTCTCTCCTCCAAAAACAGGCGATGGAACGGGCCCCTCCTTCAGAGTGGGGGGTCATCAGCAATATATTCCTTGTTCAGAAAAAAGGGGGTCAGATAGGGCGGTCATCAACCTTCGCGCCCTGAATACGGTGGTGCGCTACCGTCATTTCAAAATGGAGGGGATTCACCTCCTTCGGAATCTGTTGACACCGGGAGACTGGATGGTAAAGCTGGATCTGAAGGATGCTTACCTGACGGTCCCGGTGGACACTCGTTCCAGGGATCTTCTCCATTTCTGGTGGAGAGGAGAGATCTGGAGGTTCACTTGTCTCCCGTTCGGGTTGTCTTCAGCTCCTTGGTGCTTCACCAAACTGCTGCGTCCGGTCGTGTCATGGTTGAGGAGTCGGGGCATACGCCTCATAGTTTACCTGGACGACATCCTCCTGATGCCTGAATCCAGTGCGGGGCTGCTAGAACATCTGCAGTGGACGGCGACCCTGCTGACGGACATCGGTTTCCTCCTCAACACGGAGAAGTCATGCCTCATCCCATCTCAGCGGATGGAATTTCTGGGCTTTTTGGTGGATTCGATCTCGGAATCCCTCAGTCTTCCAATGGCAAAGTTACGTGCGATCCGCAAGGAGTTGAGACATGCTCTACTCATCCCTCAACTTTCATTACGCCACCTGGCCCGGATCATCGGACTGTTGGCATCTTCAATTCAGGCCGTGTTCCCGCCACCATTGCACTACCGTGCTCTCCAGAGGCTGAAGATTGTGCATCTTCGGATCGGTGCCTCGTTTGCGGACGTGGTGGTCCTGGATTCGGAAGCCCGAGAGGAGTTGCGTTGGTGGATCGCCAATCTGGAAGCATGGAATGGCAGGGCGATCTTCGGTTTCCTTCCGGAATTGACCATCGAGTCGGATGCGAGCCTCCAGGGATGGGGGGCTCATTGCAACGGAGTTTCCACGGGAGGATCTTGGTCGGTGGAGGAGTCTCGCCTCCACATCAACGCCTTGGAGCTTCTGGCCGGTTCCTTTGCTGTCAGGAGCTTCTCCAATGGGATCGCCAATGCATGCATCAGACTGCGGATGGACAACGTCTCGGCAGTCCTTTACGTCAACCGGTTGGGAGGTACCCACTCAGCAACCTTGGCGCGGTTAGCGAAGCAGTTTTGGTCGTTTTGCCTCTCCAGGGACATCATGGTGCAGGCGGAATACTTGCCGGGTCTGAGCAACGTTCGCGCAGATTGGAACTCTTGCTACCTGTCGGACGGCAGCGATTGGCAGTTGGATCTGGAGGTGTTCTCGGCGATTTCGGACTTGTGGGGCCCAATGACCATACAGTTGGCGTCCAGATCCGGAAGCGGTGGCGGGGGACGCGTTCCTCCAGGACTGGTCTGCGTCCCGCCTTTACGTTTTTCCCCCGTTCGCGATGATCCCACAGACTTTCCTTCAGGTTCGTCGCCATCGGGCGGATTTGGTGTTAGTGGTCCCGTTCTGGGGGTCTCAAGTCTGGTATCCGACGTTGTTGGGGATCCTAGTGGAGGTACCTCTTCTTCTTCCGTCTCGCACGAACCTCCTTCGCAACCCTCAGGGTCTTTACCACCCACTCCTACTCGACGGCTCCCTGCGGCTGTTGGCATGCCGGAACTCCGGACACCTGGAGCTGTCGATGGCATTTCGGAGGCGACTCGACAGTTACTGGACAACGCATGGGCTCCCGGCACCAGAAAGTCTTATCGGGCAGCATGGAGAAATTGGGCTAGCTGGTGTATGGATCCCGTTTCGGCGCCTGTAGCTCACCTTTTGCAGTTCCTCACCTCACTTTTTGAGGCGGGCAAGGCGTACCGGACCATCAACCTCTTCAGGTCAGCTATTTCCTCTACCCATCTGGGTTATGAAGGCGTCCCTGCGGGTCAACATCCTTCGGTTTCTCGCCTTTTGAGAGGTTCTCGGTTGGAGCGCCCTCCTCGGCCTCATTTTTTGACTACCTGGGACGTCTCTCTGGTCCTTTCCTTTTTATCATCTTGGCCGGATAATTCAGCTCTCTCATTAAGACAGTTGTCTGCTAAATTGTTGGCTTTATTTTGTCTTATTTCTTGCAAACGGGTCTCGGATGTTCGGGCCCTCCATTTTGACGCCCGTTCTTTCACCCCGGAGGGGGTCACTTTCAACATTTCACGTCGCACTAAGACTAGCATCAGGTCTGTTTCCTATCCCAGTTTTCCTTCTGCTCCAATCTTGTGTCCTGTGGCTTGCCTGAGGGAATATGAGTCCAGGACTAGGGCCCATTGTTCTACTGTGGTGTCTCAACTGTTTCTTTCTATTCGCCATCCTTTCAGACCGGTTTCTAGTCCGACGTTGGCACGCTGGCTTAAGTGGGTCATGTCACTAGCTGGGATTGACACTTCCGTCTTCACTGTGCATTCCGCCTGGGGTGCCTCTGCCACTTCTTTGGCGGTTTCAGGGGCCCGATTGGAGGACGTTATGCGTTTGGCGGACTGGTCCAATGTTACCACTTTTAGGGAATTTTATTTTCGTCCCCAGTCTCATTTGTTTTCTTCTATTATAGATCGGCTTTGAACTTGCAATATGAGCCTCCGTGTCTTGCTGTAAAACTCAATGATTTTCCTAGTCTACGACGTAAAGTCATAGTTTTATTAAAGACACGGAGGCGAGTATTGCCCACCCTTTTCCCGCCCTGGGGTCTCCTCACGGTTTTTTATTGCAGTGGATTTTCCTTATTTTCCTGGTATGGTAGATCTTGTTAATACTGTTTTTATTATTATTGTACCTTTTAGTATTAGAGTTGTCAAATCTATTTAACTGTTATTATTATTAATTTTATATTGTTTATCTGTCCTTCTATCCCTGTCGGGTATATTTTGAATACTGGAATTTCCGGACGCTGTGGGTCTTGACGCATATGTTTCACCTGGACCTATGGTCTGTTCTCTTTTTCAGGTTGAGGGTCGATCCGGATTAGGATGCCGTACTTCCGGCTGAGTTCCCACGGTGTCTGGAGTTTTACGTCATTCTGAGTTTACAGAAGTGTTAGCCAGGTTGGATGGATTCTACGGTTTGGTGGACCTGTTACGGTTATGCTGATGGTGTCCGGATACAAAGAAAGAGGAAGATTCAGAAGAGGAGCTGCTTGATATAGGATCTGACAGGGGAGGGTCCTTTGTTGTTATGATTATGTCAATTTTTTCTTTGCTGCTATTGGTGGAGAGTAAAGGAAGAGATAGCAATACTCGCCTCCGTGTCTTTAATAAAACTATGACTTTACGTCGTAGACTAGGAAAATCATTGAGTTATACATGTTAACATGTTTACTGCCACCTGTATAGATAAGACAGTTTATAACATTTGTTATATTGTTTGTGTCTGAATAAAGTTGTTGAAATACCTTACATCGCCTCAGGAAACAATTTATTTGTGTAATATACTTTTTTAGTGAAAGGTGCTTTTCTTTACTAGAAAACAGGGTGTACAGTGTCCTCTAACTGAGCGTCACCACGTAGCGCTGAAGACAACTGCAAGGTCACGTCACATTATTAGTACCACTTCCTACTTTTGATGTCGGCAGCATGTAGCTCATGAAGGAAGTCACATGTGCTGACCTGGCTTGGTGGGCTTATAAGGAGTGTGGTAGGCTGTCTGCACACGTATCCCTCGGTGGGTATATAAGGTGTGATAGGCTGTCTGCACATGTATCCCTCGGTGAGTATATAAGGTGTGATATGCTGTCTGCACACATATCCCTCGGTGGGTTTATAAGGTGTATGATAGGCTGTCTGCACACGTATCCCTCGGTGAGTATATAAGGGGTGTGATAGGCTGTCTGTTCACATATCCCTCAGTTGGTATATAAGGTGTGATAGGCTGTCTGTTCACATATCCCTCAGTTGGTATATAAGGTGTGATAGGCTGTCTGCACACAGATCCCTTGGTGGGTATATAAGGTGTGTGATAAGCTGTCTGCACGCATATCCCTAGGAGAGTATATTAGGTGTGATAGGCTGGCTGCACACATATCCCTCGGTGGGTATATAAGGTGTGATAGGCTGTCTGCACACATATCCTTTGGTGGGTATATAAGGTGTGATAGGCTGTCTGCATACATATCACTCGGTGGGTATATAAGGTGTGTGATAGGCTGTCTGCACACATATCCCTCGGTGGGTATGTAAAGTGTGATAGGCTGTCTGCACACATATCCCTCGGTGGGTATATAAGGTGTGTGATAAGCTGTCTGCACGCATATCCCTAGGAGAGTATATTAGGTGTGATAGGCTGGCTGCACACATATCCCTCGGTGGGTATATAAGGTGTGATAGGCTGTCTGCACACATATCCTTTGGTGGGTATATAAGGTGTGATAGGCTGTCTGCATACATATCACTCGGTGGGTATATAAGGTGTGTGATAGGCTGTCTGCACACATATCCCTCGGTGGGTATATAAGGTGTGATAGGCTGTCTGCACACATATCTCTCTGTGGGTATATAAGGTGTGATAAGCTGTCTGCACACATATCCTTTGGTGGGTATTTAAGGTGTGATAGGCTGTCTGCACACATATCCCTTGGTGGGTATATAAGGAGTGTGGTAGGCTGTCTGCACACGTATCCCTCAGTGGGTATATAAGGTGTGATAGGCTGTCTGCACATGTATCCCTCGGTGAGTATATAAGGTGTGATATGCTATCTGCACACATATCCCTCGGTGGGTTTATAAGGTGTATGATAGGCTGTCTGCACACATATCCCTCGATGAGTATATAAGGGGTGTGATAGGCTGTCTGTTCACATATCCCTCAGTTGGTATATAAGGTGTGATAGGCTGTCTGTTCACATATCTCTCAGTTGGTATATAAGGTGTGATAGGCTGTCTGCACACAGATCCCTTGGTGGGTATATAAGGTGTGATAGGCTGTCTGCACATGTATCACTTGGTGAATATATAAGGGGTGTGATAGGCTGTCTGTACACATATCCCTCAGTGGGTATATAAGGTGTGATAGGCTGTCTGCACACATATCTCTCGGTGTATATATAAGGTGTGATAGGCTGTCTGCACAAATATCCTTTGGTGGGTATATAAGGTGTGATAGGCTGTCTGCACACATATCCCTCGGTGGGTATATAAGGTGTGTGATAAGCTGTCTGCACGCATATCCCTAGGAGAGTATATTAGGTGTGATAGGCTGGCTGCACACATATCCCTCGGTGGGTATATAAGGTGTGATAGGCTGTCTGCACACATATCCTTTGGTGGGTATATAAGGTGTAATAGACTGTCTGCATACATATCACTCGGTGGGTATATAAGGTGTGTGATAGGCTGTCTGCACACATATCCCTCGGTGGGTATGTAAAGTGTGATAGGCTGTCTGCACACATAACCCTTGGTTGTTATATAAGGTGTGATAGGCTATCTGCACACATATCCCTTGGTGGGTATATAAGGTGGGTTATATACTGTCAGCACTCATATTCCTCGGTGGGTATATAAGGTGTGTGATAGGCTGTCTGCACACATATCCCTCAGTGGGTATATAAGGTGTGCGATAGGCTGTCTGCACACATATCCCTCGATGGGTATATAAGGTGTGTGATAGGCTGTCTGCACACATATCCCTTGGTGGGTATATAAGGTGTGTGATAGGCTGTCTGTTCACATATCCCTCAGTTGGTATATAAGGTGTGATAGGCTGTCTGCACACATATCTCTCGTGGGTATATAAGGTGTGATAAGCTGTCTGCACACATATCCTTCGGTGGGTATATAAGGTGTGATAAGCTGTCTGCACACATATCCTTTGGTGGGTATATAAGGTGTTATAATCTGTCTGCACACATATCTCTCTGTGGGTATATAAAGTGTGATAGGCTGTCTGCACACGTATCACTTGGTGAATATATAAGGGGTGTGATAGGCTGTCTGTACACATATCCCTCGGTGGGTATATAAGGTGTGATAGGCTGTCTGCACACATATCTCTCTGTGGGTATATAAGGTGTGATAAGCTGTCTGCACACATATCCTTTGGTGGGTATTTAAGGTGTGATAGGCTGTCTGCACACATATCCCTTGGTGGGTATATAAGGTGTGTGATAGGCTGTCTGCACACATATACCTCGGTGGGTATATAAGGTGTGATAGGCTGTCTGCACACATATCCCTCGATGGGTATATAAGGTGTGATAGGCTGTCTGCACACATATTCCTCGGTGGGTATGTAAGGTGTGTAATAGGCTGTCTGCACACATATCCCTCAGTGGGTATATAAAGAGTGTTATAGGCTGTCTGTACACATATCCCTCAGTGGGTATATAAGGTGTGATAGGTTGTCTGCACACATATCCCTCAGTGGGAATATAAGGTGTGTGATATGCTCTCTGCACACGTATCCCTCGGTGGGAATATAAGGTGTGTGTGATAGTCTCTCTGCACACATATCCCTCAGTGGGTATATATGGTATGTGATAGTGTAACGGGGCTCTGAAGGTGCACTCAGTCTCCCATCAGCCGCAGACCTGCTGCTTAGCTTTGGGAGCGAGGATCTGTGTTCAGCCTCGTTCTCAGGGTGGCTTTTGCTAGCTGGGAGGCTCCATGCTCCTAGGTCTGCCTTGAGCGCCGAGCTTAACACTCGGTGCTCGACTGTCACGGAGGGGAGTGGGGAAAACCCCCCACTGTGCAAAGGCAGAGACTGCAATGCCAGATAGGAAGGAACAGGGAGCAGGTCACCACCTAGCACAACCCTGAACTCACCTTAGACTCCTACCGCATGAGCCGCCTCAGAAGGTAAGGGGGCTCATGCTCACCAACCTTTGACCCTACTATCCCTACAAAGCCCTAGGCCTAATGACAGGGCAGAGACCACCCATTCATCCAACACCACGGATGAATGGTGTCTCAAACGGCCCAGTGTCAAGCAGGATAGAAGACCATGGGCTAAACAGTACGGCAGGTTAGTTACACAGTAACATAACTATGCAATCCTCACTTACCTGCCGTAGCCATGATGGAAGGTGGCTCCAAGCTGGAAAAGCCCACAGGTGAGTCTTCGCTTAAACCCTTCCGGGAAAGCCTGCCTCTTTCGGAGCCTCATACAACAATTAAACCTCCAAGCAAAACCCGCACCATAACTACATACACCAGATGGGGGGAGGAATGACAGAAACACACCAGAGGGGACAACAGACAAAGCAAGATATACAAAATAACAAATAAGGATAGCTCACACAGACAGTATCATTCAGTCCAGGAGCAGAGCTCCACACCAAGCTGACAAACAAACCAAACTGAGACTCAGGCTCCACCACACCAACATATAGGAGACCTGAGGTCTCACCACCACACCTACCAAGCACACCTTAACCCCGTGCACACCAAAGCAGGGAAAGGAAACATCCTAAAAGGGAAAGCGCACACACATGCATAAAAACAAGTTGCCACCGGCAACCAGCATGCGCTGCAAAAATGTCGCGGCACGCACCGAGGGCGTGACATCGACTTGTTTGTCTGTCGGTCATGTGACACTGGCCACGTCACATGACCCTCACTCCCCACTATAAATACAGGCAACCTGCTGGCTACAGGTTGCCTGTGATTTTGGTCCCTTAGGCTGTGTATTATTATTGTTATTTAGCTTACCTTTGGATTTGACCCTTGATCTGCTTCCTGACACCTCTTCTGCCTGCTCCCTGAACCTTGACGCTACCTCTTGGATTTTGACCTCGGCTTGCTTTTGGATTTTGTCTTTGCCTCTTCTCTTGTACTGATGTGACCTACTGGACTGACCCCGGCTAGTTGACCTGCCTCGCCCTTCCGTTTTTGGTGGTACCTTGCTGGTTCCACCTCTCTGTCCTCTCTAGTGCTACCTCTCATTGGCTGTCCGCTTCCCTGCTGTCTCTATCTCTCTGCTTGCACTTACTCAGGTCAGGGACTGTCGCCCAGTTGCGCCCCGTCACCTAGGGCGGGTGGTGCAAGTAGGCAGGGACAGGGGACCGGGTGGCAGCTCAGGGGGTGCACCTCCGCTCTATCTTTTTACCCGCGACTCTACCCCGTGACAGATAGGCTGTCTGCATACATATCCCTCGGTGGGTACATAAGGCGTGTGATAGGCTGTCTGCACACATATCCCTCAGTGGGTGTATAAGGAGAGTGATAGGCTGTCTGCACACATATCCCTCAGTGGGTGTATAAGGAGTGTGATAGGCTGTCTGCACACATATCCCTCGGTGGGTATATAATGTGTGGGATAGGCTGTCTGCACACATATCCCCTGTGGGTATATAAGGTGTGATAGGCTGTCTGCACACATATCCCTCGGTGGGTATATAAGGTGTGATAGCCTGATAGCCTGTCTGCACACAGATCCCTCAGTGGGTATATAAGGTGTGATAGGCTGTCTGCACACATATCCCTTGTTGATGTCTTGGGTAAAAGGGGCGATTTATTAGAGTTGAAGGAAGGGATGATTATTGGCTTTCAGGCCCCGGGTGGCGGTATTTCTGAGCTTGCGCTGTGTGAACCGTTCTTGTGCTGCTGTGGTGAAAGTGTTTCGTGAGTGGACACATGGCAGCATTGTGAATAAGAGATGTGGAAACTGCCGAGCACTACATGCTATTAATATGAAAGATGAACATCAGCTACAAAGGGACGTGAGGGCCAACCAATGCGCTACAGTGGAGCAGCTCACCACCAAAATGAACCAGGTGGCGACCAGACATTTTTCTAACACAACAGTTCAGTGAACCCGACTGCGTATGGGGCTTCGGAACAGACGGACGGCAACTGCATCTCTGCTAAACAAATTGTCTCAGCAGAAAAGGCTTCAATTTTCGTGGCAGTTCCAGAATTGGACCTCCGCTGATTGGTAAAGGGTTGTCTTCTCTGATGAGTCACGTTTTCTGCTTAATGGAACAGATGAACGTTGGCGTGTCAGGAAAGAAACATCAGAGAACAAACCCCCTGCAGCCATTGCTGGAAGGACACATGGTGGGGGCAGCATTATGGTCTGGGGAAGGTTTTCCTGGCATTATTTGGGCCACTCATCCATGTGAAAGGTCTTTCTGCCAATCTGGGTATGACTCTTTCCTCGTAGATCACGTACATCCCTACAGTCGTGGCCAAAAGTTTTGAGAATTACATAAATATTGGAAATTGGAAAAGTTGCTGCTTGAGTTTTTTAATAGAAATTTGCATATACTCCAGAATGTTATGAAGAGTGATCAGATGAATTGCATAGTCCTTCTTTGCCATGAAAATTAACTTAATCCCAAAAAAACCTTTCCACTGCATTTCATTGCTGTCATTAAAGGACCTGCTGAGATCATTTCAGTAATCGTCTTGTTAACTCAGGTGAGAATGTTGACGAGCACAAGGCTGGAGATCATTATGTCAGGCTGATTGGGTTAAAATGGCAGACTTGACATGTAAAAAGGAGGGTGATGCTTGAAATCATTGTTCTTCCATTGTTAACCATGGTGACCTGCAAAGAAACGTGTGCAGCCATCATTGCGTTGCATAAAAATGGCTTCACAGGCAAGGATATTGTGGCTACTAAGATTGCACCTCAATCAACAATTTATAGGATCATCAAGAACTTCAAGGAAAGAGGTTCAATTCTTGTTAAGAAGGCTTCAGGGCGTCCAAGAAAGTCCAGCAAGCGCCAGGATCGTCTCCTAAAGAAGATTCAGCTGCCGGATTGGAGTGCCACCATTGCTGAGCTTGCTCAGGAATGGCAGCAGGCAGGTGTGAGCGCATCTGCACGCACAGTGAGGCGAAGACTTTTGGAAGATGGCCTGGTGTCAAGAAGGGCAGCAAAGAAGCCACTTCTCTCCAAAAAAAACATCAGGGACAGATTGATCTTCTGCAGAAAGTATGGTGAATGGACTGCTGAGGACTGGGGCAAAGTCATATTCTCCGATGAAGCCTCTTTCCGATTGTTTGGGGCATCTGGAAAAAGGCTTGTCCGGAGAAGAAAAGGTGAGCGCTACCATCAGTCCTGTGTCATGCCAACAGTAAAGCATCCTGAGACCATTCATGTGTGGGGTTGCTTCTCATCCAAGGGAGTGGGCTCACTCACAATTTTGCCCAAAAACACAGCCATGAATAAAGAATGGTACCAAAACACCCTCCAACAGCAACTTCTTCCAACAATCCAACAACAGTTTGGTGAAGAACAATGCATTTTCCAGCACGATGGAGCACCGTGCCATAAGGCAAAAGTGATAACTAAGTGGCTCGGGGACCAAAACATTGACATTTTGGGTCCATGGCCTGGAAACTCCCCAGATCTTAATCCCATTGAGAACTTGTGGTCAATCCTCAAGAGGCGGGTGGACAAACAAAAACCCACTAATTCTGACAAACTCCAAGAAGTGATTATGAAAGAATGGGTTGCTATCAGTCAGGAATTGGCCCAGAAGTTGATTGAGAGCATGCCCAGTCGGATTGCAGAGGTCCTGAAAAAGAAGGGCCAACACTGCAAATACTGACTCTTTGCATAAATGTCATGTAATTGTCGATAAAAGCCTTTGAAACGTATGAAGTGCGTGTAATTATATTTCACTACATCACAGAAACAACTGAAACAAAGATCTAAAAGCAGTTTAGCAGCAAACTTTGTGAAAACTAATATTTGTGTCATTCTCAAAACTTTTGGCCACGACTGTACATGATGATTGTCTTCCCTGGAGAGGATAGGATCTTCCAGCAAGATAATGCGACATGTCACATGGCAAGAAATATCCGACATCAGTTGGAAAAGCATGACCAAGACTTTCAAGTACTACCCCTAATTCCCCAGACTTGAGCTCAACTGATCATCTGTGAGACCACCTTGATGGTTGTGTTCACTCTATGGATCCCCCCCCCCCTCACCTCCTCAGCAGTGATGGGACCACCTCGATTGTTTTGTTCACTACAGATACCTGTGACAAACTGCCAGGACCTTATTGAGTCACTCTGAGCCCGTCTACCAGCTGTCCGTGCTGCACCCGGCGGTGACTCTGGAGATTAGCTGCTGCTAGTATAATAGGGCTCGTATTTGACTGCCTCTTGTCGCTACCTAGCCTCTGCCTCTCTACAGTATATGTGTTCGATCTCTGCTATATCCTTGCCTCACTAACAATTATCTCAGGCAGCTTTACTTGTTTAGCTCTCTTCCCTGTGCTTCTCTTAGGGGCCATTCACATGGCTGTTTTACCGCATAATTTTAGCTTTGACAGCCGTGCTGAAATTTTGCCAAAATCCAGCCAACAGCCGTGTCCTTTCTGCCTCCCATGCATTTCAATGGAAGGTAGTGCTGAGGATCGCGGTGGAGCGGATTGAAGCTGCGGCCACGGCGAGAACGGTCTATTAGTAACAACTAAACTAGCAGAGCTGCCATCCGTTAGATCTGACAGCAAGTCATGTAAGAAGGGATTCAGCAAAGACAGAGCACATATAGGGAGTCAGGGATAGGGAGTGGGCTGGAGGCCTCTCTACATTACACACAGGCATCTTCAGTGCTCAGTGGACCTGAACACTGAAGACAGACTCCCCTCAGCAATGCCTAGTTACAGGGCTACATTTATCAAATGTGGCGCAAAGGAACACTGGTTTAGTTGCCCATTGCAACCAATCAGCTTCCGCCTTTCATTTTTTTGAGCTCCTTTAGAAAATGTGCTGTGCTTGGTATCGCAGCTCAGCCCCATTCATTTCAATAGGGCAGAGCTGTGCCTAGGCCACATGACTGATGAATGTGATGTCACTGGCCTAAAGAAAGCAGGTGATTTCAATTTTTATAATTTTAAAAACGTTTTTTTAACTTTGCTTTCACTTTATAATAGTGCGGTGCTGGCCGGGTCTTTAAAGATGGTGCCCACTCCTAAGCGGAGCGGGTGCCATAGCCGCGGGTGGCCTGCTGTTTCTTATAGAAGACACCCGCGGCTAATGTGCGCAACCGGCAGTAATGCCGATCGCAGACATTTAACCCCTCAGATGCCGTGGTCAATCCTGTGTGGCGATCGGAGGAGCCTAAGCTTGTGTGCAGCAGCCCCTGTCTTTGTGAAAGACAGGAGGCTGCTGCATAGTATTTCCTATGGAGACCCTGCCTGTAATAGGGCTCCATAGGAAAGTAGCAATTTTCTCATAGACTCCAATGCTAGAGCATTGGGGTCTATGAAAATAGCAATCTAATGATTGCTTGTTATAGTTCCCTATGGGAACTATAAAAAAGTGTAAAAAAATGAAAAATTCTTTAAAAAAAAAAAATAATAATAATAATTCTAATCGCCTCCCTTTTCCCAAAATAAAAATAAAAGAACTAAAAAAATTTAAAAAATGCATATCATGGGTGTCTCCATGTGCGAAAACGCCCATAGTATAAAAATCTAAAAATCTAGTTCCCATACAGCAAACAGCAAAATGGAAAAAAGCGTCAAAATGGACGATTCGCCGTTTTTGGTCGCTTCATTTTCTACAATTTTTTTTTATAGAAAGTGATCAAAAAGTCATACACACCCCAGAATGGTATCAATAAAAAGTTCAGATCGCCCCGTAAAAAATTCGCCCCAACACAGCTCCGTACACATAATGGGTCAAAATATGGCGACGAAAAAATAAAACTGATTTTTTTCCCACTTTTTATTATTTTATCACTATCAAAACGCAAGAAAAACTATACATATAAGGTATCACCGGATTTTTACTCACCTGTAGAATAAAAGTAACTGGTCAGTTTTATTGTACATCGAACGTGGTAAATAAAAAATTGCAATTTCACCCCATTTGGAATTTTTTTCCCGCGTCCCACTACATCATATGCAATATTAAATAGTGGCGTTGGAAAGTACAACTTGTTCTGCAAAAAAGAATCCCTCATATGGCTATGTGAACAGACAAATGAAAAGGTTATGGCTCTGGGAAGGCAGGGAGCGCAAAACTTAAACGCAAAAACAAAAAACCCTCCGGGGCAGAAAGGGTTAAAGGCGTTGTCTCACTTCAGCAAATGACATTTATCACATAGAAAAAGTTAATACAAGGCATTCACTAAAGTATTGTGATTGTCCATATTGCCTCCTTGTTTCCAGGTGTTATGACCACCCTGCAATCCAGCTGTGGTGGTTGTGCTCGCACTCTCTCAGGGTTTCTGTGCTCAGATGCCTTGGACACAATTGACCTGGGTTAAATGTCTGTGATTGGTGATACCACCAATGGGTATCTGCTGTTTAAAATAGCAGAAACCCATCGGCCATGGCACCGGCTCAGCTTCTAAGCGAGTGCCATGTTTAAACCCCAGACTTCCGCCATATATGTATAGTGGTGTCCTTAAGGGATTAAATATAAACTGTAAAGACAGTTACACTTTAAACCCTGCAGTTGAAGTCACTGCTTGAGGTTTAATGTGTGGTCCATAGTGTTGGTTCTAGTCCTATCCAGCCCTATGTCTTACTACCAAGCTTGATCATGTGTCTATGGTCAGTTCTGGTACTTCACAGTTACAAACTCAACTCTGCTACTCCACAGTTATGAACTTGGCCTTGTATCTACAGACATTACATAGCAAAAGAGATACTACACATGATTCTCCTGCAACCCAAGGCAAATAAAACACAAGAAATATGATGATATTAACATGGAAAAAAGAAAACGAATTCCAGCTCTTCACAATAAAAGGCTTCTTTATTCCACTTCTTTAAAAACAGACATCAAAAGCAGAGTAGTATGCTGTGACGCGTTTCGGGCTGTTATATCTTAGCCCTTCATCAAGACAACTAAACAAACTTAAAATCTCCTTTTTATACACAGTGAGGAACAACCCTTCCCATTTGATTGGTCAGTTTCCATGCTCCAGAACAGCATCAGGTGTTCCTGACCTGTTAATTACTAAGAGAAACACCCCAATCAAGTGGGAAGTGATCCACAGTTTCAGAAAAAGAAAAAAGAAATAGAATGAAAATACTTCATTTATATTGTAAAGTTAGGTCATGTTTCCTATTCAATCCTCTAGGTATACATGTTCCTAAATTAAACATCCAGTATGTTTCACGACTGTACAATTTTTGCCTACGGTCTCCTCCTCTAATTGGAGCCGTGACTCTCTGAATTCCTTGCACACAGAGGTATCGCCCTTATGTACTACCGCAAAGTGTGATGTGGCCGCTGAGACATTGCGTGTTGCAACATGTGGGATGTCGCTCAGATGCTTCCAAATTCTTATTTTTAGCTGGTTGATTGTACATCCCACATATTGCAGCATACAAGCACGGCATGTGATGACATAGATTACATATTCAGTATTGCAGTTGATATATTGCCGCATTTTGTGTATGCTATTGTTCGATGTAGATGCAATATCTTTACTCACTGACATGTATGTGCAACATATGCACTTTTTGCTTCCACATTTGAAGTTTCCTTTCATGCTCAGCCAGACTGGTTCACACCCTGCGTTTTCCATATACAAACTAGGACTGACTTTTTGTCCTACAGTTGGTGCTTTTTTTGCAATGCATCTAATACCTGCCTCCGCGATGTCCCCCCAACCCTCATCAAAACCTATAACCGGGAAATGTCTACGTAAAATGTTGCAGATAAGGGGATATTCTACACTAAAATTAGTGACAAAAGTCGCAGGATTGCTCAAATTTCGATTGCAGACCTGCGTGTTATCATTTTTTCCTCTATTTTTTCTTTTCTTTTTATTCGCATTCTTAGCTTGAGTAAATATGAGTGACTCTCTGTTCACCGAAATTGCATATTCCTTGGCTTTTCGAATATTTTCTCTCGAATATCCCCTGATCTGTAACCTGGTTGAAATGTCAGATGCCTCCTTCTCAAACAAATCGAAAGATGAGCAATTTCTACGTGCCCTCAACATCTCCCCTTTGGGTATATTCTTGGCCACATGTGGGGGATGGCAGGATGATGCATGAAGCAATGTATTCCCAGCTGTAACCTTACGATGGGTACAGGTGTCAACTTTTTTGATCATATGATCAGCTGATAATACTAAGTCCAAAAAGACAATTGAAGTGGGATCGCTGGTCATAGTCAGTTTTATCGATGGAATACAACCATTCAGAAAATCCACAAATATTATCAAGTCTTCTGCATCACCCTGCCAAACCCACAACATGTCATCAATAAAGCGCCCATACCATTTCAGAGATGTTAGATATGAATTATGGTCCGAAAATAAAACCTCTTGTACCCCACATACCTGGCTATTTGAGAGATACGTGCAGTGTACTTCAGAATTTCCAACAATTTACATGGGAGAAGGAGTTCATGTGGGTCACTGCAGACATTAACTCTTTGTACACCAATATCCCCCACCACTTGGCAATCTTAGCCTTGACATGGTTTCTAGATACATTTAGCAATTACACCTTGGAACTCCGTAATTATATCTGTGTATGTACTGATTTTTTACTCAAGCATAACTATTTTATGTTTAATGGTTTATACTACCTACAGATATCCGGAGTTTCAATGGGTGCTAAATTTTCGCCTTCAGTGGCAAATGTGTTTATGTCATGGTGGGAAATGAATTTTTTATTTTCGGACCATAATTCATATCTAACATCTCTGAAATGGTATGGGCGCTTTATTGATGACATGTTGTGGGTTTGGCAGGGTGATGCAGAAGACTTGATAATATTTGTGGATTTTCTGAATGGTTGTATTCCATCGATAAAACTGACTATGACCAGCGATCCCACTTCAATTGTCTTTTTGGACTTAGTATTATCAGCTGATCATATGATCAAAAAAGTTGACACCTGTACCCATCGTAAGGTTACAGCTGGGAATACATTGCTTCATGCATCATCCTGCCATCCCCCACATGTGGCCAAGAATATACCCAAAGGGGAGATGTTGAGGGCACGTAGAAATTGCTCATCTTTCGATTTGTTTGAGAAGGAGGCATCTGACATTTCAACCAGGTTACAGATCAGGGGATATTCGAGAGAAAATATTCGAAAAGCCAAGGAATATGCAACTTCGGTGAGCAGAGAGTCACTCATATTTACTCAAGCTAAGAATGCGAATAAAAAGAAAAGAAAAAATAGAGGAAAAAATGATAACACGCAGGTCCGCAATCGAAATTTGAGCAATCCTGCGACTTTTGTCACTAATTTTAGTGTAGAATATCCCCTTATCTGCAACATTTTACGTAGACATTTCCCGGTTATAGGTTTTGATGAGGGTTGGGGGGACATCGCGGAGGCAGGTATTAGATGCATTGCAAAAAAAGCACCAACTGTAGGACAAAAAGTCAGTCCTAGTTTGTATATGGAAAACGCAGGGTGTGAACCAGTCTGGCTGAGCACGAAAGGAAACTTCAAATGTGGAAGCAAAAAGTGCATATGTTGCACATACATGTCAGTGAGTAAAGATATTGCATCTACATCGAACAATAGCATACACAAAATGCGGCAATATATCAACTGCAATACTGAATATGTAATCTATGTCATCACATGCCGTGCTTGTATGCTGCAATATGTGGGATGTACAATCAACCAGCTAAAAATAAGAATTCGGAAGCATCTGAGCGACATCCCACATGTTGCAACACGCAATGTCTCAGCGGCCACATCACACTTTGCGGTAGTACATAAGGGCGATACCTCTGCGTTTTGTGTGCAAGGAATTCAGAGAGTCACGGCTCCAATTAGAGGAGGAGACCGTAGGCAAAAATTGTACAGTCGTGAAACATACTGGATGTTTAATTTGGGAACATGTATACCTAGAGGATTGAATAGGAAACATGACCTAACTTTACAATATAAATGAAGTATTTTCATTTTATTTATTTTTTCTTTTTCTGAAACTGTGGATCACTTCTCACTTGATTGGGGTGTTTCTCTTAGTAATTAACAGGTCAGGAACACCTGATGCTGTTCTGGAGCATGGAAACTGACCAATCAAATGGGAAGGGTTGTTCCTCACTGTGTATAAAAAGGAGATTTTAAGTTTGTTTAGTTGTCTTGATGAAGGGCTAAGATATAACAGCCCGAAACGCGTCACAGCATACTACTCTGCTTTTGATGTCTGTTTTTAAAGAAGTGGAATAAA